>NW_026068007.1:2186530-2214835 GCF_014885135.2 Alexandromys fortis
AGGGAAAGGGGAGGCGGTGGTGGGAAAGAGACAAATCATAAATAAATAAATAAATAAATAAATAAATAAATAAATAAATAAATAGAAGATAGACTTGCTACAAAGACCTCTGAACCTCCCTGATTCTGCTAACCATGCTCAGTGAGTAGCTGGTGTGAAACTTTAAAGATACAATTAAACTCAGGCAGAATTTTTGAAAAACACATCTATTCCATAAGGTAATATATGTCAGGCATGTGTGTATATATGGCAAAACTAGTAAATGTATCTGCATAGCAAATTCTGTGCCATTCTCTTAACTCACAAGCACAGAGGCATAAACTTGCTGCCAGTCTGTTTGTAATGGCAGAATAATGAGGTCTCCAGGGTCCAGGAGAAAACGGCTGGAGATGTCTCTTTGAGAATATACACTGAGTTACTGTGAATTGGTTTTGCTTTGTGCAATGCTCAGAATAAGAAAAAGAAAAAAAAAATCAGTTCACAGTAATTTTTCCCAAATGGGAGTATTGTCTCTCAGCTATTTTTAGTTCGTTGTTCTGAAAACCAAATACTGCTTTATTAATGCCTGTTTCGAGTAGAACTAGGCACATGTTAAAAGATATTTGTGAGGTTCTTCTTTAAAGGCAATGGTAATCAGCCCAGAGAACAATCTACTTTCATACTGAAGCTGCCTAATAAAACCATTCAGACTCCTGAAGCAAAAGCTTCTGATTCCTTTTTAGATCATTTTCCTCTGTTTTATGAGGCAGATCAATGTGGAGATTAGAGAACAAATCAGAATGCACACCAAGACCACTACACAGCCATTGAGAGTGAGGAAGGAATGCAAATAGAAAAAGATGATGCTTTGGTCTAAAAACCAAATAAATAAGCGGACAGATCTGTCAACTTCCAGAGCTTGTGTGTGCTGTAGACCACACAGCCCATCTGCTTGGGCTTCTCACCCAGCCCCTGAAGGTGCTAACTCAGCGAGTAGTCATGGGGAGGTACCCATTTGTGCACGTTCTTCTTGTGTGGCTCCAAGGCTTACTTAAATTGTATTACAAGCGTCAATAGTCACTTTGAAGTCTGTAGAGCATTCGAGCTACATGATATACAGCGATCTCGGGGACCAACAGAAACTTTTCTGTGCAGCGTTACTCAGAGTGTGAAAACTAAAAAAATAAGGTGGAGTGGTATCTTATTTCCTCTTCTAGAATGTTTCTGCTCTCGGAACCAGCATGACCCGCTTCCTCCTACTTTTCAAATATTATCTTGCATGTCACCATCTCGAAGACATCATTTCTAAACAGAGGAGATTGCAATCTCCTGTTCCCCAGCATTACCGACAATGTTTCATTCCTTTTCTCCACAACTCTTAAATTTTCTAATAAGATACACTCTGTAATTTTGTCTGTTTTCTCCATATGTAAACTCCAGGAAGGGAGGAATTGTTCATGTTTCTTTCATCTATTTTCTTTGCCTGCAGATCTATGGCTCATTATATGTTCAAAAAAATCTAGGTAGAAAAGAAGTAATTCTCTGCAATGAATGATCAGTGCATATAAATTGATGGAGGTCTTTCACTGTGGTACTCGGTGGGCCTCAGTTCTTAGATAATCTTTTGACTTTCCTAGAAATCTTAAATAAATAAATAACCCAAGTATATTCATTCTTTTCTATGCATTCCTCTGAACTCTCTTGTGGGGACACATACCTATTTATTAAACCAGATAATGCTATAAATGATATTTTTTCTAAGCAGTATAATAGTAAAACCATCACATATTTTCTCCACTATAACTAAACACCTTAGCAATCACCCAGAAAATAAGACACAAAAAATTAACCATGGGTAATCAAAGAAAGTGATGTAGCTTGAAGTTTCCTCTTTGGGAGGCAGAATATGAATTCTATAGCCAGAATATGAATCCTATGAGGACTGTTTTCCTCACATGATGGAAGGAAACCAACCCATTCAACTGACTACTTAGTCATGCTGGTCCCTGAAGAATGGAGCCCACACTAGGAGCTAAGTGCTGGCTTCTGCCATGGACAGGTCTGACACTCCACTATGGCAATAGCCAGTGAGTCAAGTCCACGGTGTTTCAATATGTCACATACATATAATATATGCATATACTTCCAGTTCAGGAAGAAGACTACCAATACTGTATAAAATCCAAAGGCAAGATACATTTAAAAAACAAACAAACAAAAGCGCTAATTTTTCATCCAAACCAGAAACTGTATCTCCAGAGTTCAAGTGTCTCTGGATATTTTGTTCTTTGCTTTGTTTTGTTTTGTGCCAGTTAAGAACAAAACTGTAAAAAGAAAGCAGAAAATTCACAGCCACCTAGAGCTAATTATATCCAAAGTCTATATATATATATATTAAAATGGAAGACCAAAATCAAAGAAAACCGATACTGAAGCTCCTAAAATAGCCTCCTTCAGTGATGCAAGAGGCCCAGCATGAACAGTCCCATGGAGTCTCAGCTGTGGCTTTAGGAGAAGAAACAGTGAAACTGTGAACCAATGTAAACATTTTAGGTTCATTATTTCAGGTATTTTGTTTCCGTAATGAAAAAGTGGACACAATATTTTATATTGAAAACCCCTGGAAACAAATGCATCTTCAAAGTCAGGTGATCGTTAGCTTTTAAAGGCAGACTAATGCAGCTATTCTATAAAAGGCATAACATTCACATGTCCTTGAGAAGCACACAGAATTCAAACATACCATGCTAAAAAGAATGGCCACTTTTACAAAATTAGAAATATTAGTTCCATAAAACAACTGATGTCGCTTAAAGTTAGGGCCATTTTGGCACTAAATAAACATGTGCCAAACTTAGAAGAAATAAAGTTTGTAAACACTTTGGATTCAGGACTTGTGAAAACTGGAACCAAGAGTAGGTGACTCACAATTACAGAAACTAAAGCAAGGAAACATTCAGGACACAAGCTTTCTCGGGTCAAATTGGGAGAAAATACTGGAAAATAGACACACCAAAGAAGAGAATATAAAACCCGGCATTCAGTTGATAACATCACTGCATATTCACTAATTTGGCTAATCTTTAAGCAGCTGTTAAGCCGCAGGAACCAGGACTATAGTCATGGAAATGATACATGGAGTCTTACAGCTCACAGCTTCATGGGAGCAAGAAACAAGTAGCTTCCAATTCCTGGGGCCCAATGAAAGGACATGAAACAAACTTCAGCCCTATTTCCTATAAGTAGCCTAAAAGACATCCAAAGCCCAGACATGACAGCCAGATGAGCACTGGTCTCTTAAATCTTTATAAAGTGTTAATTCTGCCTTATTAGCCACCTGGAAAACTAGACAATCCTGCAGTGTAGAAAGCGTTGGAATTAATCCTCCTCCTTGTCACCACCTGCCCCTGTGCCATCCTGGCTCTTCTTGTCATTCTTCCTCTTCATGGGGCCCAAGGAAGCAGCCACCACATAGGAAGAATAGGAAGAGAAGTCAGTATGATTCTAAAAGCTCAGATTGACAGTGAAGGATGGGATGCTCACCACCTGCTTGCAGACAGTGCTGTGGCACGGGCAGCTAATACAGAGACATGGTGAACAGACCTATCTTAAAGACCTGGTTCCGAGGTTGCCTCTTTAAAAAATCCTCAGTCTTCAGGCCCAGGACGTCATCCAGCTTCACCTTGCCCTAGTCTAGCTCTCCAGTGTGAACAAGTTGTCACGGCAGGGCATTACCGTCAAAAAGACTCTGTGGGCCCTTTTTGCCCAGTGTCAAGCAGCTCTGGTGGTACCTGGCAGATCTTGGCCAAAGTAAATTTGATCCTCCAGAACTCACTTTTGTTCTAAATCCCACATTCTCCAGTCGGCTTCAGTCCTTGGTTGAGACACAACTGTTTAAAGAGTCTCCATGGGATCTCACAGGTTTTGACAGGCCCTGGCAACTGGCATACTGACTCTTGTAGGCATGCTGTGCCTATTCACTAAAGGCCCATGACAGAAAGACCTAGTACTATTTTCTTGATCTTCCCACTGAGAGAGTTCAAGTAAGGCCATAGCTCAGATTTAATCAATCAAATACTTTCTCTACTACAGTCCAGTATTCACTCTAACATATTCCCCCCAGTTGCCTCTGAAGGAGTCCTGAGTAACTTCTGATTCACAAACTAGCATGCTAAACTTTTTCTTTCTACACTGCTGTGCCATGATGAGTGGCTAGTGGGGCCCGCAGCTACATCTAGTACTTACTTCTTCATATTCTCTTACACAACACCAGTAGTACAATTTCTCTTTGGTAATAAGAACTAATTACCAGTCTGTTGCTTCTTATACTGTCATTTCCGTGTCTTAGCAACAATCAATTAGTCACTATCTTCTCTTTAACTCAATTCATCAAAAACTGTTGAAGAGAAGCATCCTTTCCTTAGACCGGGCAACTCCCAACAGAAACCCACAGATGTAGAATAAGAAGCAGGAATGCTTAATTATTAAGTGATGTGAGAAGCACACTAATACATCCCATTTTCTATATTATGCCTGTGACTGAACTGTGAAAGGTTTCTTGATATAAGCCATATATTATTTCCTTTATAGTTGAGTCCCACCCCTATCTCTGGATTCTGCCTCCAGGATCTCATCACTCCCATTAAAAATTAAACCTCAATTTAAAGACAGCATTTACCACTATTATCTCCCTTTACATTTCAAGGATCAGCAAAACTTTCTATACTGTTATTCACATGCGAGCAGAAAAACATCCCACAACAAAATCCTGTGGCTGAGTCCCATTCAAATTGTATCTATAAAACTTGACACAATTTGCATATTGTCACAAGATAGACTTTCAACACTTTAGAAATATAAATTATATTAAGCTTCTTCAGGCATCCATACTGTTGAGTTATCATGGATAAAGATTTCTTGTAATAACGAGGAGACACAATCTCACAGCACGTTTCCTGGTCTTCTGGCTCTTAGTGCCCTGCACCTCCCATCCCTGGTCCTTGAGCATTTTGTGTAGAGCGTCACCAGTAGACATGCAAACTTGGAAAACGGGAAATTCGAAGGTCTGCATCACTAGACAAAGGACTACAGGTAACTCGGGGACGCTGAGAATGGGAGTCTTCTTCCATAGAGGAGACTCCTAATTGGTTAGCCAGTACCAGTACCAGTGATCAGCCTGAAATCTGTACACGCATCAGTAAACGGAGTCAGCAGGTTGTGTGTGTATGTGTGTTTGGGGAACCAAAAGTTTAGGAAGGAATGAAATGAGGGTATAGGAAAGTTGAAAAACAGAAAAAGAAAAGAAATGATTTAATCATATTTTAACTTAAAATGTTAATAAAAACCTTATGAAGTTTCAAGCCATAAAAACACAAGAAGCTTGGCATGAACCCCCAAACTAAAATTTGACTACCCTTTCACTTAGTGAGCTTATAGTATTTACCATGTTTCTGTTCTTCCAAAAGAACTGAGAAGCAGCTGGGATCCCATTGATCTGCTTTATGTCTCCTTCTTCAAGAGGGCTCAGTTCTCCTCTTAGCCGTTCGGTGGAATTCACTCTCTGTAGAAGTAGGCATGTGCAGGGATTGTCCTCATAAAGAGTACCCAGTAGTGAGATATGCTCCTGACATGGGGAGGAAGCCTGAAAAAGACTCGGCTTCTCTCCTGCCAACCTCAGAACACTTTTAAGTGCTTCCCATTGACCAACACCAGCTGGAAGCCTGGAGGTTAGGGAGCCAGTGATCAGCCTTTGGGATAGAATGAGGCAGAGCAGGACTAGCTAAGCAAATCTGAGAACAAACAGAATAAATGGGGTATGCAGATGTCCTCCTGTTAAGGATATGGAAGCAAGAAGTTATCTGTTCAAGATCACAAGGCAACAGACAAAGTTAAGTTTCCACCATATTCTACAGTTTTTGGTCAATACTTTCAAACATCTGATAAGTTAGCAGAAAGGCAACTCTCGGGCTTCTTGAACAGAGGACGCCACTTAGTTACTAAATAAGAGACACCTGGAGCATTCAGAACAAAGAAATTATTAATGGGAAACCCTAACTCTATGTTTGGGAAACATGGCTAAGGAGGAAAGTGCCATTTTTAATAACTAGGCATACTATTAAAATTAAATAGCACTAATATAAACAAAAAATATGGAGTTAGTTGGTAATGATAGTTCTTCACCTTTGTCTGTGGGCGATCCACATTGACAAGCTGATAAGAAATGAAAAATATGCAATTCGTAATAAAAGTTTCCAATGCTATGTATCTTTCTTTTGTCTGTTTAATTTTTTATAGACCATAAAATTTAGGTAATATAATATGATCATGTTTCTGTTCATTTCTCCTTCATGTCTCTGCATTTTATACTTGGTATGCCTTAGGGGTAGTGTAAAGGGAAATACTTTTAAAAATTGAACAACGATCTGGCACTAATTAGGAGAGAGGAATCCAGTTGTCAGAACCGGGCTGCCTACAAGAACTAGTCAATACTTAAAGGCATGGGAATTCTTAGACAGTTCATGTCTCTCCAAAGTGGCAAGAGGATCGTCTCTGTCACATGGTCTGTCCTATCTGCAGGAGCTGCTGCCTATTTTCAGACATCAGAGATAGAGATGCTCTCTGAGGGAACTGTACAGGAAAGGCCTTTGAGGTTTTGTTTCCTAAAGTGTCTTCTTGTTTTCTGTGGTTTATCTGACACAGAATGCTTGTCTTCGGCTTTCTCCTGTGGTGGTCTATCAAATTCATGTTTGACAAGGGAGCTAGGTAGCAGTTTGAGATGTTCAGGTCATTTATTGCCTAATAACAAAGCATAAAATCAATCCATTTGTTGATTCTTTTATTATTCTTGAAATCCATTTTCCTGTTTCATTTACAGTCTATATGAGAAGTTGACAGTAAGGTCCTGACACCATCTTTTTTTGACTTAGCATTTATCTCCTAGGTTTTTTCTCCCTTTCAGCCCTCCTGGTTATTTTGTCTGTATTATATCTTTACTATGAGTCACGCGGTGGTGGCACACATCTTTAATCCCAGAACTCAGGAGGCAGAGGCAGGTGGATCTCTGTGAGTTCTAGGCCAGCCTGGTCTACAAAAACTAGTTCCAGGACAGGCACCAAACTACACAGAGAAACCCTGTCTCAAAAAAACATAAACAATAAACAAACAAAACCAATTTTGTAATATACAGATACATATGCAATAACATATAGCACCATTGCATATCTAACTAAAAGAATTGAAGACAAAATAATTAGAGTAAAAATACCAGAAATAACATCAGCCAAGAATATAAAACATCTAAAATACAGTTAACAAGAAAGAGATAAGACCTATATATTTTAAAAATCAGTGTGATGCCACTAACAAATAAAAGGCTTACACACATTGTATAAGTCATATTCTTTGACAGAAAAAAATCAAGTATTATAAAATAGAAATTATTCTCAACATGAAATTTCATGTACTAAAATTTAAAATTCAATTAAATATTTCTGGAACTTTAAAAATGTCATAGAAATCTACATTCCAGAAAAACCTCACAAAGAATAAGGAAAACTAGTTCATTAAAACATTTCACAAAGCTTTTATTAATTTTTACGCTGTTTATTAACACAGACTAAAATGGAATTTAGAATTATATTCAGCTATAAAGAAAACATAAATAATGAAATTGTCAGTAAGGTGGACTCAAGTGGACAAGTTAAACTGAGTGAGGTAATCGAGACCCATAAAAACTAGATGCTCTGACATTTGTGGATACTAGCTTCAAATCCTTAGTTATATGTATTTGACTTGAAGTACCTGTGGGAAACAGTAGAGTAGAATGTGGCCAATGGAGAAGAGAAGACATTAAAGGGGTGAGGATTAACAAGAATGGGTTAAAAAGACAATAGAGAAGGGGATTTGGGAAGTGAAAAGCTTTGGGCAAGGAATAGAATGGGGTATGGGAGAGAAGGTGGTAGGGAGGATTAACCAAAGCTAACAGTGTATGAAAAATGCTATATGGAAGCCTACTACCTTATAATACAGTCAAAATATAATTTAATGGATTTAAAAGGGAGACATCCTGTATGGTCAGATGCTATTTCTCCTAGAAGCCATGAGATACTAAACAAAACAGCTGTGGGATGCCCATGAGGAGTTGGCAGTTCCCAAAACAATACAGGTTCTTACCGTTCCTTTGGTTGCCCTTGCAAACTAGATGATAACACCCTATTGCTAAAGACACCACATATCTTGGTTGCAAGATACAGAGAAATCAACCAAGAACTGAGCTGTAACTTGCTTCTCCGTGACTAGCTTTCATGGTGTTGGAAGGCGCTATGCAGACTGCTTATGTAAAGAAGACTTCGATCCTGTTTCTCAGCTGTGATGTCTACAAACTTCAATGCCACCCAGCAGCCTATGTGAGTCCACTTAAGCAATAGTGGTAGGGCTATTATGAAAGTAACCAAATATTCTAATAGTGGGATTTGAGGCCCATTCCATATGAGGAAACTCATGCCTAGTATTGTTAAGTATGGCCAAAGACACATGACTAGGAAAATCATAGGTCACAGGAAAAAACTGACTACTCTTTTTTTTTTTTTTTTAGTCTTTCGAGACAGGGTTTCTCTGTGGCTTTGGAGCCTGTCCTGGAACTAGCTCTGTAGACCAGGCAGGTCTCGAACTCACAGAGATCCACCTGCCTCTGCCTCCCGAGTGCTGGGATTAAAGGCGTGTGCCACCATCGCCCGGCAACTGACTACTCTTCAGCTAAGTTGACATAGCATTGAACTAGCTTCTAAATATCTGCGTATATTCACAGACAACAGTCAGCCTTAGTCAGAAAAGTGTTTCTTTACAGTGAACGGAGACTGCATCCACTGTATGTGCTCACTGAATGCTGCTCATAGGACTGAGAATCAGTGGCAGTTGAAGGCTGAGTATTCAGCCTTAAACAAGACATTTATACACCCCTCTAAAGCTGGGGGGACATCGGGAAATGGGGGCAGGTAGAAAGAATGTAATTGGTGTAAGACAGGACTTGGAAATACCATCTTCCAGGCATGACACAACCTTTGCATTCATAAATTCAAAGCAGTGACCATTATGAGCACTGGGCCTACACAAGACTGGCCCTATCGATCAGTAATGGATGAGGGAGGAGCTTCTGGGACCCTACTCTTTTCTGCCAACCCGCAGGCTACTGATAGATTATGGAAGTGGGGGAGTCAGTCTTTGTCTACAGTCATGTACTCACTTGAGAACCCCCAAACACCTTTGGTTAATGTTGCTTTCCTTAGTTCCTAACTTCCACTGCTCCTTTGTTTTCATTTCTGTATTTTTCTTCTGTTAGTACAGATGTTATCTGAACTATGTATTGCTTCTCCCTAGTAAGTCCAGACAATAAGACAGATGGGTGGTAATTTTCCATAGTGCGCCAAGTGCAGTCACCTCTCAGAATGTCCAGTGGATTGATTCTAGGACCTTTTGTAGCTACTGAATCCCCGCAAATTCAACTTTGTTGTACAAGATGGCATAGTATTTAAAAATAACCTATACAATGCAAGTAGTTATTAAGTCTATCACAAACTTAAGCCATTTATAGATCACTGAAATTTAATAAAATGCAACAGCTAAACAAGCAAATTTTTTTAATGTTTTGTTTAGAGAAAGGTAAGAGAAATTATTGATCATGTTCTGTAAAGACAATGTGCTTTTTTTTTTAATGGCTTTCCATTTAGGATTGGCTAAAACTATGAAGTGGAATTCTGAAAGGCAGAAGATTGGCTATACTTTGGGTCTCCTTCCTTCCTCTAGAGAATGTATCCCTGCTGGGATCCTGGACCATATGCTGTCTCATTCTCTCTCAGGTCTGTCTGTCCACGTTCTGCCTGATGATATTGTTCATCTTGTCTAAGATCCAGGTCTGCCACTCTGATTGGTTTTCTGTGACCTTTGTTTTACTGTATCTTATTGAGGTAAAGAGGTGTTTGAAGCGTGGGTTCTCTCTGTAATGGAAAATGCCACCTCTTTAACCTACATATTTCAAACTCTGATTTTCCACAAGAGATTATTAACTTTAAATTTTTCATCTTTTTGTTATATTATATTAACTAGGTGAGAAAATCAGAAGTTTCTTGGAGACTCCCACTGTCTATAACACATCTAGAAAAGAATTTAAAAGAGAAATGATACAATATAGCCTCCAATTTTTTATGGGACAGCTCTGGTGGTAAAAGATCATAGGTAGATAGGGTGAAAACAAGACAATCTGGAAGAGAGAAGGCATTTTTGAGGCTTATAGAGAATCATGACAACATGCAATACCAGGCCACAAAGGGAGGACTAAGAGAGAAGAAAAGGAATTGCAGAATTTTCAGAAGTCAGAAATCACTAGAGGCAGCACAGTCCTACAATCTCAGACTTCAGCGGGCCAAGCGAGGATGGTTTTGAGTTGGAGACCAGCGCTTTTCCACATAGTGAGTTCACAGTCTGCCTGAGACATGCAGCAAGACTCTGTCTAAAATTTTTTGAAAAATGAGTCTTGAGAGAAAAATGTGTCAAAATGACTTTGATGTCTCTAGTTTTAGTGATTCTGTGCTCCCATCAACTAAAGAAATGGAGCTGAAAAAGACAATGAGTTTTTAAGATGGAAAAATCATTGTGTAGCTTGTGTACTTGTGTGCATGTGTGGGGGAAGGGAGGGAGAGAAGGAGAAGGAAGGAGAGAAGCAGGGGAGGGAGGGAAAGTTTTCTGGAGCAGAGGCCGTTTCCTAATTATCCTTGTCTCCTCAGCCTCTAACATGTCTCCAGAAAGGGGCTCAAGAACCGAATGTTGAATTGAGTTCAATCAGGCTATTGATTATTAGCTCTTTGTAAGAAGGTCATCCAGGTGGCAATGTATGAAGTCAGTTTGTCACTTTAGGGCTCAAGAGAAAGGTTAAAGTTGTAAATATATTAGGTGGTATCAGCATATTTGCTTTCTTGACTGATTCCCATGAGTTGTATTTTATTAAATCAACTACATTGATAATATATACTGGCTAATGTCTATAATTGTATTGTTATGATTTCTGTGTGTGCCTGATACACTGTAATAATAAGCAGAGATTGATTTTTAACTCTTTTCCTATGTCTTTAGCAGTATCTATAAACCCCAAGGATCCAAACTCAAATAGTTGACTCCTTAAATAATATGAAAGTAGCTCAAGTGTGTTTAAAAATAAATATTCAACTCTTAGTTAACTCGTTTAAAATAGCAACTAAGTTTGGAAAAAGGAGACTATTCAATATTATGGATGTGATGTTCTAAACTGGAGTTACTCTTTCAAAGGTAGTGTCTACATAATGGTTTTTAAAAGCTAAGTAGTTATCATCAAATTGCTATGTTGTTATTCAGCCTAAATTTGCTGTGTTCAGACAAAAGCAAAACATGGCTGCTATTTTTAAGATTGCCACGTACTTCATTGTTTTTTCCTTCACGAAGCCCTTAAGCGGGTGCTTCAGAAGGAGAGTGCAGACACACAGCTCTCTGCACAGTTTCCTGCGGCCATCTTCTTTCACGCTTTTCCGTGGTAGTTGATAATTCAACACTTAAAAGACCTCAAGGGATCTTGACCTCATAACTCTGCCATGTTCCCTGCCTGGAGACACAGCAGTTGTTGCCTTGGTGACCATGCTTGAAGAAGGGGACATGAGCTAGTCGAGCACCGAAACACTTGTGATGAAGCAGTGGAGTCCACAAAGGAAGCATTCACAAAGGACTTCTTTCTGTTTCCTAATTGGTTCCCTCCCCTATTCTTTCACTTTTCATTAAAAAAAAATAGAAAAGAATACAAAAAAGAGTCGTGCACAGTTTGCCTCTGCACCTGTCGCCCAGTTGCAAATTCAAAACAGATATCTTACTTCCAGCCATCAGAATATTTTGAGGCAAGTCTTGGTGATTTTTATCATTTCACTAAAAAGTATTTCAGTACATATTTCAAAAAGATAATTATTTAAAAAGAGCACAATGTGATTAACGGCATTCTGGGAGTTCTGTTGAAGAGGAGGAGGAGGGTTGTTTGAACAAGGAGCTCAGGGTCATGACTGATGGGAGAACACACAGATGCAGCTGGCCTGAGCTCATAGAAACTCACGGATCCTGGACCTACTGCTAGAGAGCCTGCATGGGACTAACCTGGACTCTCTTTATGCACTGACAGTTATGTAGTTTGGTCTCTTTGTGGGACTCTTAGCAATGAAATCAGGAACTACCTGTCCCTGGCGTTTGAGCTGACTTTTGGGAACCTATTTCCCAAGCTGGGTTGCCTTGCCTAGCTTTGATGGAGAGGAGGAGTTGGGCCTACTTCAACTTGATAAGTCATGTACTTTATTGTCGCCCCTGTAGATGGTGGCGAGGAGGCGTGGGAGCAGTTGCGGGAGGTGGGAGGAGTGGAACAGGAGGAGGGAAGGGAGAGGAAACTCTAACTGGGATGTAAAATAAATGCAAAATAATTAATGATAAAAAGCATAATATGCATATCCCTGTCCTCATGCCTCTCCCCATGAATGTCTAATATTCTCTGGACTGTTGTTCACTATCCAGGCAGATTTCAAGCTTTTGCATTCTGCCTTTCTAGTTGTCATTCAGCATTGGGTTGCTTTGAATATAGAGCCAAACA
Source organism: Alexandromys fortis (assembly GCF_014885135.2). Classification (NCBI taxonomy): domain Eukaryota; kingdom Metazoa; phylum Chordata; class Mammalia; order Rodentia; family Cricetidae; genus Alexandromys; species Alexandromys fortis. The sequence goes on from NW_026068007.1 coordinate 2,199,156, forward strand.
AAATTGCATACTATATATAGTATTTATGCCTTATAATTCATATATTTCCTCCTCTTATGTTTCTACTGGTAGCTTATTAAGGAAACTAGGTTATTCGTCCCTTCATGTTCTGGATAGATTAAGACTTTGCTGCTGTGATTTTACCGCATCCTTTAAGGGATTCCTGAAAATGTATATTTAGATCAAGAAGTTCTTCCTTAATTAAGGCTCAAATTTGGGTGTAGAGTTTTGTAGAGCTACGTAACATCCCATCATTTCTATTTCAGAAATATTAAGAACCACTGAGTCGATCCATTCTTTCATGCAAAGCTTAAAATCACTTAAAAATATCACTTCATGAGTCTCATACATTTTAATGTATAGTATGTTTCAATCTGTTTCATTGATGCTCAAATTTTCCCATTTGGCTAGAAGGAACCTTTTCAAGTTGGCTCCTGAGTCTTTCCGATACAACCAACCCCTGCAGCCTGTTTAGTTCCTGATTCTTGAAGTAATATATGTTCCCACTCCTAACGAGGAACCAGATATGTTACCAAGGTTCCTGAATCTTTGTAATATATAGAAACATCTAGAGCCTATGACTTGATCATAAGTTTATTTTTAATGCTGTAAAATGAGAAATGCCAGCCACAATTATTGTTTGAGGTTTTTCAGTGCCTTCTTCCGACAGTGGGCCACTTAGATCTACTACTCCCCCTGCCTGGAAGGTTCTCTATTATTCTTTTCTGTCTACTGTCCTTTTCACTCCTATCTGTCCATTCTGCACTCATCTTTCATATTTAAGACCAAACTGAACCATACAGGAAGGCTTTTTCAGCTTCTTGAGGCAACCAGTTTCTGCTGCTGTACCAACTTAAGGAGTCCTTACAGTGTTTTATATACACTAAGTAGCGATTTGAGGAATGCTTAATTTTCACGATAGACAGCAATGTCCAGGCAAAGAGACGCTCACCTTGGACTTTTCTCATCGCTGTGACCTCATCTTCAAACACATGGCAGACCTAAACTAGAACTTCACAGTGGGCTGATGAGTATGCTCCAACCTGAACGTCCGATGACATCAGAATCTGATGACGCTCTTCTGATAAGAGAAGGAAAGGGACACCAGATGTAGAATATTGGACAAGCCACGGACTGTAATTGAATAGCTCTAAGCAGAGAAATTACAGCAGATGCCAAATGTTACCAGATACCAGGCATCGAAACTGCAAGGAAGGAATTTTTTTCCCTCAAGCCCCTGAGGAACATGGCCTTACCTTGGTGTCCCATTGATTTTGAACTTCTGGCCTCTAAAGTTATGAGAGAATAAGTAAATTTCTGTGGTTTAAGCCATTGGGTTCCTGGAACTTCGTGATAGGAGCTCTAAAATCTAACCCAATGGCTACTCTCTTCTACAGCAGATTGGGAGGTGACTGTTTACAGAACCAGTGTGCTGTGGTATTCAGGGACCAAAGCAGTTTATTCTGTGTGTACTGAGAGTGCCCTGCAGTCTGTGCTCGTTCCTTGTTCCTCCAAACTGAGAGCACTCACCCAGTTAGTAGAGGCCTCCTCTGGGGAGGATCTGTCCACACAGTATGGGATATTCCTGTTCAGAAATCACTGGGGTAGATGTGAGGGCTCTTTCTGAAAGTGCTGGGGAAGTGGTAGGGAATGAACAAGGAAAAAGACCTGGGGATTTGGAGATGCTACCACTCTTACTGTCCAAGGAATGAGTGTCACAGTCACAAGACACACCCAACATACATTTAGCCAGTTCTCTACTCCTGCTATACTATCTCAGTTCCCTCTACAGCTCTCCTAACCTAGGTTCTCGGTCATGGAACCAATATGCCTTTCCTTCAACCTTCTGTCCTTTTCATATAACTACTTACCATCCATTGTACCATTATGCAAAATTATTCCTGAGCCTCATCCTTTATTCAAATTACCTGAAACTACTCTAACGGAATGCCCAGTAAATCACTTTAGTCAACTGAGGAGTTACTTTTGGAATTCTATTAATTTCCAACTAAATAATAATAATAGTAATAATAATGATAATAATAATAATAATAATCTGCTTCTACTGTGCAACAAAATGTAGGTTAGATCTCATTTAATATAGACACTAAGAAAGAAAAACACAAAGGTTACTTGATTTTTTAATCAAGTTTCAAAAAGTGAATTTTTATGGTTTCTTTATTTCAGAGATAGTCTTAATAATTGTTTTATTTTTCTTTTTAAGTGAATTTTTATTGAATAGCTCATGTCTAATCATCTCCCTCTTATCTCACTCATAGTTGCATTAAGAGATTTACATCACATGATAGAAGTATTAATCAATTTGAAATCATAACACTGAAATCTGAGCCATGGTTCTGTCACTTCTAAACAGTATACAATGGGACAGATCATCTAAACACGTTTGAATGGGAAACATACGTAGGCATCTAAGATCAGTGCCTGGTGCATAGTTTATATTTAGTAATAATGAGAATATAACTCAGTATAATAGAGGGCAAAATGAGGAGTCAAGGGCTGTAAGAGAAATGATACAACTTTATGGATATACAATTGAGCCAACTGTTTGGGTTTCCTCAGCCTCCTCCTCTAAAGAATAATTGTTTCCTAGTGACAAGAATACTTGCAAATATGAAAGCATATGATTTGTAAAGAGAACTTAGCACAATGATGTGGGAGTACCCTCTGTGTCCTGTAATTACCATTAATAAATAAAAAAAACTGCCTTGGCCTGTTGATAGGGCAGAACTCAGGTAGGCAGGGAGAACTGAACTGAATGCAGGGAGAAAGAAGGGCGGAGTTAGAGAGACACTATGGAGCTGCCAGAGACAGACATGTTGAATCTTTGCTGGTAAGCCACTGCCACATGGTGATATACAGATTAATAGAAATGGGTTAAATTAATATAAGAGTTAGCCAATAAGAAGCTAGAGTTAATGGACCACACAGTGTTTTAATTAATATAGTTTCTGTGTGGTTATTTTGGTTCTGGGCTGCTGGGACGAACAAATGAGCCCTCCTCAAACAGCACAAGATCTGGCACATTTTAAGTGTTTAATAAATCTTTTAATATTTCAGAAGAATATTTTCTAATTTTAAACATTTCACATATTTTGCATGTTTGAAATACTATGTGACTGGATTTTAAATGACAAGTTAAAATTTGGACTGTAAAATGATAATGATGTCAACATTACAAAATGTATGTAAAATATGTTATTACTGGCAAATAATACGTAGAGGGTATATACAACACATATTATACTCTCTCTCTAATTATACTATCAAAACTTTTCTATAGAACAAGTCAACCATATTCTGAGCTCTTTTTTACTCTGAGGCATTTGAAATGATCTTTTCTGATTTTCTCCTATTTCTTAATATTCAGTAGTCAGTCATTAGAGATTTAATCATTTAACTTGAAGGCATACTCCCTAGGAAGAAAACATGAAATATAAGCATCAAGGTGAAAAGGAAGCTATCAGAAGCAATTCAGCATCTCTCATTAGCATTTCAAAAGACAACATGGATGTACAAATGTTCTAGAACCATAAATGCTAACAACAAAATGGACAAAGTAATGTGAGCAGATGCTATGACACTGGGTGTCACTATCTTAGCTAAAGGTGCCTTCTAACAGTGACAGAGAAGATCAGGCCTTATTGCAAAAATCACATGTATTCTTTTATCTGTATAATCATGAGAAAAAATGGGTTAAAACATTACAAAGTTTTCAGGCTATCTTTGATTCCTTTTAAATTCTGTAAATGACCCAACTATTTTGATAGCTGAACAAAAAGAATACAATACTGCCAGAGAAAACTTGCCTTATCAAAATGTTTTTCTGTCTATTCTGGTGCAATAATTTGTCTAAAGATGACACAAAACAATGACAAATGTTTTAAATTGCCCATTTATAGCCTTTGCTTATGTATAAAAATAATATAAAATATGCATCGGATTTGGCAAGTCTGACTTTCAGCAGCCATAGACACAGCATCAAAAAGTATAATTATAAAATCACTCCAAGACTATTTTGTCATGTAGTGTGGCAGGTCAATAATGGGATGATTTAATGTGAGAATTATTTTAGCAACTGGTTATGCAAATGTAGACATTTGTTCAAGGAAAGGTTAAGGCTCACAGAAAGAATGGCAAACATTCTCAAGAACACTGCTTGCATTCCCAGACCTAAAGATATGTTCATCTTCTGAGTAGTCTAGAACATTGTGTTTCTTTATTTTAAATTAGAAAACCTCATAGGAAATAGCTATTTTAAGAAATTACAACAGAGAAAAAGCATATCAATACATAAAGCATTAGAAGGTCTCTCTCAATCCTGTTAGCTGCACATCCTATGTGTTGCATGTGTATGTGCATACATCTCACATGTGGAAACAGATGTGCAAATAAAAGAAAAATGGAAGTGTTTTCCAAGTTTACGGAAAAGATTATGATACAAAGACAGGGATGTAACTTAGTATTGTTGTGTATGATTAGCATGCTAGATGCACCATTTTCTGTACCCAAAAAATTAAAAAAAAATCTTGATACCATGGTTTTTTGCATTATCTAAGAAAAGGTTTTCTGGCATCTTCAGAATTGGGGCCATTTCACCTAATTTTCACATGGAGTCTGAGTTGGCTATATGATGTTCCTTCTACAAACACGAATTGTAGCAATTCATAGTTCAGTGTTGTCCAGTTTAGGATCACATAGTTACGGTTACCAAAGCCAAATTGACATCAGCAGGCACACTTTAAAATTAGAAGTTTAAGGGGGCTGGAGAGATGGCTCAGAAGTTAAGAGCACTGGCTGCTCTTCCAGAGGTCCTGAGTTCAATTCCTAGCAACCACATGGTGGCTCACAACCATCTATGATAAGATCTGGTGCTCTCTTCTGGTGTGCAGGCATACATGCAGGCAGAATGCTGTATACATAATATAATATAGATGAAGCAGAAGAAAATGACCTAAAAAATTAGAAGTTTAATTTAAAAATTTACATCAAATTTGAGCTCATTCTGAAAACTTACCCAATGTGGACAAATCCATTGTCATTCACAAGAAGGCTGCTACTGAGTTTCCTGGCCTGAGTGGGGGGTTTCTTCCCTTGGGGAAGACTACTCTGATGATAGACATTCATATTCCTGTGACTATAACACTGTTTTCAGCTCTAATTGAAAATAGGAAATGCAAAAATGTGCTAATGAAAATAACAGACCAGGGGGTGTGGAAATTAGCTGACCTTTCCCCCTACAAAATTCATTAAACCAGAAGAGGATCTTGAGTATGTGGTGGGATTTGGGGGTTAATTTGAAAAGCTGTCATGTCGCTGAAACCATAGAGCCAACAAGGGAACACACTTTACCTTTCTGCCACTCGGGGACCTGGGAAGATGCTTCCTGATGAGCCCAACAAGACACACCCCAAAACAAAGCCATAGAGGACAGGTCCAGTTAAATTAAAAGACCTAGCTCATGCAGTTATGAGTATCCCATGAGAGTGTGTGTGTGTGTGTGTGTACCCAGCATGATGCCTGCTTCTATGGACATGCTCAGTAAGTGGATGCACCTGGAATTAATTCTCATTCTACCACTAAATAAAAGGTGTCATTGGGCCAGTCTCTTCATGGAGACTAGTGTTTCTTTGTCAATGATCACAAAAATCATTGACAATTGGGAGTATATTTTTATAGCACCAGAAATTTTAGAATTGACCTTCAGGGATGGCAGGAAGCTAGACTGTATCTGTGTGCACTAGAGAGCTGCAAGATATGTTAGCAAATGGTGTCCTGACCGACAGCTGTTAAGAGCAGGGCTACTGAAGTCAGCCTATTTGAATACAACATTCACATCTCCCACCGTGTAACTGAGGGCAAGATGCCTCCGGTGCCTGTGCCTCCATCTCCTCACCTTTGATTAGCTCCAACTTCCTAGGGTTACCCCATAGGATCAAAGAAAATACTCATGAAAATTCACCAGGAAAGCCTTTCCCAACTTGATGATTTTATAACAGTGGTAAAGATATTACTCAACCCTCCTCCCCACACACACACCCCAAACACCACTTTTAGAAAGACTACAGCTCAGGAACGTGCCCTTTACTGCATGTGTCCTAATCCTTCACCTCCTGGTCCTCTAAAACGATTTCTTTGTATTTTTTACAAAGCATCTAGTTCTAGACTCTCAGGACAGCTTCTACATCATTACTATTCACCCGGTTCAGTGTTTCCCCAAGAAGCCTGATGCCATTGCTGCTGCTAGAAGCCTGCGCTTGTTTGTAATGGGCAACGTTGAGCCTTTTCTTGCAATCTTGTAAAGATTGTCTGAAAATGATTGCCACATTGCTATCATCGTTAAGAAAATAACGTTTTTTTTTTCTGATCCACTGTGATCCAGATGGGGGTTTTCTGAGTATCAAATAAGCCTACTCCCCAAAAAATTAAGGCACAAAAGCCTATTCTCTCTGAAATCCAATAAATAATGCCTTTAATTCACAGTGATTACTGGATTTGGCAGACAAATAATTACGCCGTGAAACTGACACTACAGAAAAAAATCATTATTCCGATGGAAACAAGTAAGAACAAACCAATAATCAAGCCGCAAGGAGGGGAAAACGCGTCTCACAAAGTCCCTTTGGCTGTGAACTGGAAACCAAGGGCTCTGCCATTGGCCGATTGGCAAGCCGGTGCAGCTCTCCCACAAGCGTCCTTGTGGTGGCTGAATGATATTGTCTCCTCCAATGCAGCAATTCTTTCACTACATTGATCCCATACATCATGTACAAACTGTAATGCTTCCTTATGCACTGTGATAATGGAGGTGACAGTGACCTCAAAGGGAAGGGTGTAAATATGGACAAGACCACCACGAAGGTTTTCATCAGCCCCTTGTTGACTTTCTAAAATGTCAATGCAGGAAATGGCCACTCTCTCCCAAAATGCAGGAATTATTTCTAATTTCAGCTAAAACGTTTGTATAACACAGCCCTGTATTTCCCTTGTTCTCTGGAGTCTATAAGGAGAGTTTAAAGGGAGAAGCCTCATAGAACTGAGGGAGCAGACAAGGGAGAGGACAAAGTAAAGAGGGACAAGGGGGGTGGGTAGTTCTAGGGCAGCAAGTGGTCCTACCCAGCTTGGTCTGTGAACTGCAGCAACAGAGCCATTGACTTCCGCTCCCCAGCCTCAGCTTCTTCAGTAATACAATACCATGGGAATGTTTACCTAGGATTGCTTTCAATATCTAATAAAATATGTAAGCACTATAAATACAGCAAATAAAATTAAATCTCCTTGGCCTTTATGTGCAACAGAATGAGTGGCATAGGTAACCTGGAACACACAGGGTGTCTAACTAGGGGGAGAGGCCCTCAGATGGAATTCAGTCAGATAAGCCCATACCCCATCACACCTTCTTCATCGCCCACCCCCACAGTCAAGTAGCACTATGTCTTTCCCCTGTTGCCCAAGCCATTGCAAGGAGCAGAAACGATAACAGCCAATGCTATGTCTGTGGAGACCTTGGGAGGTTTGCAGAAGTGCTCTGCTTGTTGCAAGCTTCCTGACATGGTTGAAACTATCCCCATGACAGTTGCACATCCCTTTCATAATTGCTCACTTGCAGAGAACCTGCAGAGCTAGAGCAGGCCTGTGCCTACAAGGTGAAGACTTAAGGCGTATCCCTGGATTGAGGGGGAAGGAGAAAGCTCTCAGTTTCATTTTACCAGCTGTGAGACTGTGGTAGCATCTGCATCTAACCACAGAATCTAAGGCAGAGAGTGAACAATTCTCTGAGAGTATATAGAAAGTAAGTTATGTATCCCAGGTTCTAAAAACAAACAAACAAACAAACAAACAAAAGCAATAGAAAAACGAATTCATGAAACCAGAGGATGAAGAAGCACAATCTGGATTCGGTCTCCACTCATCTCCTCTGATCCATTCTAAGCAGAGGGTGAGTTCAGTCCAGGCTCTTCTGGCAGGGAACAAACAGCAAAAGAAAGGATATCTTTTATTTTGCTTTCTATTTGGCTTAAACAAAGGTCCACGGGAAAGCAAACTGTGCAAGAGACAGGAGAGAGTCTGTCATTTCTTTAAATCATGCTTAATTGATTCTTCAAGCAGAAGACATCCTGGCAATTCACCTGGAACCAAGGAATGGATAACTTTGCTTGTTTCTTTTTGTTTTTTTTTTTTTTTTTTTTTTTTTGTGACAGGATTTCTCTGTGTCTTGATTTAACACTAAAGATCTCACCCTCTTCAGTCTTTCCCTCTCTATTAAACACCTTTGGAGTATTAAAGACAAGGCAAAAAATATGCTACATGGTTCATAAAACATTATTTTTCTGCATCAGTTTTAATGGAAAATAAGCATTCACCAAAAAAACCACTTGAGCCAGGCAGTGATGGTACATGCCTTTAACCTCAGCATGTAGGAGGCAGAGGGAGGTGGATCTCTATGAGTTCAAGGCCAGTCTGGTCTCCAGGATAGCCAAGGCCACATAAAGATTCCTTGTCTCAAAAATAAAAAAAGAAGAAGAAAAGAAAAGAATCAGACCATAAACACATCCACAATATGTTAGGCTTCCTGCTTCATTTATGTCTTTCCTGACAACACAGACCCTCACCTATAACTCAAGAATTATAACTTATATCGAATCATGTAATTGATAGAGTTTTGTGCTTCATTATTTTTATTGAGAGCATATAGTTTGAACATATATTTTTAAAAGGATTGTACTTCATCAAAATTAGAAAGCTTTATGTATCAAAGAACATTAACAGAATGCAAAAACAACCCATGAAACTCATGTGTGCTTGACTTGTATATGAGATGCAAAATGTGTATGTGATATACAATTGACATCCAGACTATATAAAGGATTTCTTAGAATTAACAACAGTGGGGAAATACAACTCTTTAAAAAATAAACAATGAACTTGAATAGATGTTTCACCAAAGAAGGTTTATAAATGGCCACTAAGTGCATGCCTTTGTGCACACCACCACTAGCCACACTGTGATTTCATTAGGACATCAGCCAACAGAAGAAAAGTATAATGATGTTTACTGACAACGCATTGTGCCTTCCTGGAGATCAATGTAAAGTGATCTGCCCATTATAGAAGACTCTATGACAGTTACTCTAAAAAAAAAAAAAAACAAAACAAAAAAAAAAAAAACTTAAGTTAGAACTATGAAGTATAGCAGAGCCATTTTTATACTTAAAAGAAGCAAAAATACGGGTTCAAATAAACCTGTGAATAACCACATTCATAACAGCATCAATGGCACCAGATAAAGGAGAAATCCAACCCAATGGTTCATTTACATATGAATGGATAAATAATAATAATAATCTATGTATATATAAAAACTTTAGATTTAGAAGGGTCTTATATTGTACCAATGTTTGTCTATAACTTTTGACAATTCTTTCTTTCTGGGATTCCAGATATAACCAACTAAGAGGTCTTATGAAGTAGAATGATCTTTAGCCATAAAAAAGAACTAAGTCCTGATAAATGCTACAATATGAATGAATTGTGAAACATTATATTAAATAAAATAAACCAGCCGCACAAGGCAATCCATATGATTCCACCCAAATGAGCTACCCAAACATATCAACCTGATGGAGACTGGAAATTTATTGATGGTTTCCAGGGATGGCAGGAAGATTGCAATGTAGAAACTAAGCAATGGCCAAGTTTCAATTTAGAACAATAAAAAGATTTCTAGAAATACACTGTGGTTTTGGTTCTTCCATAGTATGGATATACTCAATGTCCCTGGAGCAGACATTAAAAAAAGGTTGCAATGGAAAAATTTAGGAAACATATATTTTGGTCCATTAAATATACTAGATATCACTAGGCAAGGTGGTGCATACCTTTAATCCCAGAACTTGGGAGGAAGAGGCAGACATATCTCTATGAGTTCGAGGCCAGCCTGGTCTATAGAGTGAGTTCTCAGGCAACCAGAGCTGCATAAAGAGACTCTGTCTAAACACCAAACACACACACACACACACACGCACACACACACACGAAAGCATGTATGTATGTAAGTATGTTTGTGTGTGTGTATATGTATGTATGTGTAGTTCAAGTGTCAAGGACATCTCCATGGCTATACCAAACACTAACTGCGATGCCTATAGCACAGAATTCAGTCCTTCTGTTTCCCATTTTCTGATATGCAAATGCGATAATCTGAGCATATAAGCCAGAAGGGTGTGAATTTTATGTGAGACAGTCAAAAGGAAAATCCTGGAACATAATGAATGCACAAAATGTAGCAATAAGTGTTGATACCATTTGCTTTGCTGCAGTAAGCAATATTTGATATCACAGGAAACGTTACCTCATCCTTTCCTGCATCCCATGTAAACATTGTCCATGTATCCTTAAGGACTTACCAATTTATATATTCATGAACAAAGATGAGCCTATCAACTCATAATCAGTGGTTATTTTTTCAACACCAAATATAAATCAGTACTGATTCCTTCATATTTTTGAAAAGGGCTCCTTGAGCCAAAGACATACATTCACAGAGAGCTGGCCAAGTATTGTCTTGGAAAGAATATTATTTGTGTTGCTATGATCCAATGCAAAAGAAGTGAAAAGTTCTTTCTCATGTCATTTGGTCTTTTTAACTAACCCAGAAAACTAGCCACAGAGTACAAAAAGCACATAAGTGTTTTGGACACCAGATGTAAAGATGACAAAGTTAAATAGATGGCAAAATCCCTTTGCCTATCACTGACACAGACTGAAATATGACACAGAAAACACAAGTAAAAATTCTGGAAAAATGTGGGCAACCCCTACTAACTGTCAAGGTAAATGTATAAGAATGCTATTGATTTTGAGTTTGGGACATGAGTTATAAAGTCTTCTTTGCTAATTCTCTCCATTTTTTAAGAAACTATTTTAAAATAAGTCTCTACCTTAAAAATGCCTTAATAAAATATTAACATCCATACTCAAATAGAACGAGTGATTTCTGAAATGTATAGCATTTTCATGAGCTTTGCCTAAGACCAATTTTTAAACCCTTGGATTATTGCTGACTTCTGGAATAGCCTTTTATCAAAGTGAGAACAAATTCTTTTAAGGATTATTTCTCCAGCAGTTTGAGTGACTCTTTTCCACAGATATCTTGTTCAGAACCCACACCCTAAAGCCTCATAATTCCATTAAATCAAAGCACAGCTGGGCAATTCTTTCTTTGCTTATATTATAGTGATCCCCGGGGAATTTATGTAAATCTATGGAAATTCATTTTAAAGGCAGTACTCAGAATGAATGCATCCTCATTAACTAAACGATTATATCTACAAACAAGCTAAAAAGCAACATGCCGGAGAGCTAAATTAAACTTTTCATCAGGAAAACTAAACCACTCACTTTCTTATTGAAGCTTTATCTAAACGCCACCAAAACTGTAGGAGAAAAGTCTTTGAAGACGCTCAAATAGCTATCAGGGGAAATGTGGCACTCTTATGTTCCCATTGCCTTGACTCCACTATAGCATTGTTAATAGAAAAGACAGTAGTCTTGTTATATATGGACTCTCAGGAAAGAGTTGGATAAAAAGAAAAGAGAATGACTTTTCCATGTCCTTCAAAGGGCACTCAGGTCACTCTCAAGACACTTCAAAAAACACTGGAGTTAACAAATGAATATTCAAGCTATCGCGTGCTGAAAGGTTTTTTAGTTAACTTACCTACATCCTGCCTACCTTCTTTACTTACTAGCCAATGGAATCATGCAAACTTCATGCCCTCTTTCTTTACATGTAAACTGGAGTAATAACAATTCTTGAAAGTTTTATCAATGTCTCATGCAATAAATTGTACACAGAACTTAGCCTAATACTTGGCACATAGTTGCTATGCTAATGTTGGGGCAAAAATAAAAATGAGAGACCAAAGTTATAAAATGAAGAACTGTCTTAGTTGGGGTTTCTATTGCTGTGAAGAGACACCATGGCCAAGCAACTCTTATAAAAAAAAAAATTTAATTGTGTTGGCTTGCTTATGGTTCAGAAATGTAGTCCATTATCGTCATGGCTGAAAGCAAGGCAGCATGCAAGAAGACATTGTGCTACAGAAGAGGCTCTTACACCTTGATTCACGGGCAACAGGAAGTGGTCTGTCTCATTGGGCATGAGTTGAGCATATATAAGACCTCAAAGCCCACCTCCACAGTGATGTACTTCCTCCAATAAGGCAGTACCTACTCCAACAAAGCCACACCTAATAGTGCCACTCTGGGGGCCATTTTCTTTCAAACCACCACAGGAACTAACTGGAAGATAAAATATGGAATTCCCCTCACTCAAATGTCCTGAAACCTCTATGACAGTAGTTCTCAAAATCAAAAACACAGATAATTACACATGATTCAAAACATTAGCAAAATTACAGTTATGAAATAACAATGAAAATTATTTTAGGGTTGGGGGTCACCACAACAGGAGGAACTGTATTAAAGGATGGTAGCATTAGGAAGGTTGAGAACCACTGGTCTAAAGGAAATCAACTGAGACTATACAGAGGCATTCTGAGCCACACCTGTTGAAACTAACCACAAGAAGCTGAAAGACCACAAACAGGTTTACAGGGTTATCTGATGTGAAGGCAATGCTGAGCACAGCCTATTTAGGTTGTGGAACTTAGTAACACAAACGTAGTCTTGATAAGAAGATAATGTAACAAGAGATACTGCTATATATTATAATGTTAAGTCTACAAGGATAGATCCCTGGAATCCCATTATAGTAATTACAACGTCAGTGATCATTTAGTGACTGGTTAATTTATTAACTTACCCATACTTAAGCCTCTGGGGAAATGGGTTTCCAGATCCTACTGACTAATTCAGCCCTTTGCAAGAATATCTGGTTCATTAAAGACTAGGTTCCAGGCACTGGGGTGTGGCTCAGTGGTCAAGCACTTGCCTTGATATACCCAATGCAAAGAAGAAAAAGAAGGAGGAGGAGGAGAAGGAGGAGAAGGAGAAGTTGTTGTTCTCAGCTGCTATGCATAACTGGGTCATAGTTCACACCATGAGCATCTTGTCTCCAGCTGTTTTCACTAAATTTCTTCTTCATGAGAAAAGGGGTAACCTCTGTATTTTCAGCTTCCCCAAATGAAAATAATTTACTTATTCACAAAAACCTGCATTTTCTGGCCCTCTTTTCTCAAGCATGATTTATAGAAATCCTTTTTATTCTTATTTGAATGCTATCTGATCTCACCAAAGAGAAACATTTAATGATATAATAAGTACATATGTGGGAAAATATGAAAAAATTCCTTTAAAGTAATAAAAAGTCTGACTTTTTCTCTTTGTGTTTGTGTGCGAACATGTGTGTGTGTGTGTGTGTGTGTGTGAACATGTGTGTGCAGGTCTATGACTGTATGTGCATGTGGAGGCAAAGTTCTGCATCAGACATCTTCTTTGATCTGTCCTCTGAATTGTATTGAGAAAGGGTCTCAGGCTCAGAGGAAACAAACTCAAAGCCATATGCTCTTAAAGAAAGTTCTTCATGGATTAGACCATCTGCCCAGCCCCAAAATTCTATACAATAAACTACATATCTCTGCAAAGACTTCTCTGAAAAAATTAGCTATTGAATCAGACAGAAAAAAAGAATATAACACAGAAAAGAGAGCAGTTACAGAGGAAAAGATGATGGCTCCATGACACTACTTGTGATTGAATGAGGAGCAAATTATCAATACTAAGGAATATTTTAAAACCAGTGAAAGTAATAATGTGACAAAAATATTACACTTTGGTACTCATATCGGGAGAAGAAATGGTCCAAGGCATGGTGACACATGCCTGTTACCCAAGCCCAAGGCAGGTAGAGACTACTGGATTGAAGAGATCAGGAGTTCAGGGCTGTCTTCAACTACATGATGATTTTACTGTTAGTCTAGGTAACGGAGACCCTGTTTCACAATTAAACAGAAGAAAAACTTTAAAATGAGCAATAGGAGAAAATCAGTTGAAGAAGCTATGGTGTGGGGTCAACAACAAAGCAAAACAGCGAAAGTAGAAACAAAGAAAGGATCGCCAGAATGAAGAACTAAAACCTCCTGTAGGATAAATTGGTGGAATCAGATGAAAATGGCTGTAGATCTTTGCACCTGATCCCATTGAGAAGAGGGATCAATTGAACCTCTTGGAAATCTGTGATCTGTGGGGGCTTTGATCAAGGTTATGGCAGAAGTGAAGCTATGATAGATGCATGTTCAGGCTTTCAGAAGACATGTAGCTTCTGTTTTCTGTCCTTTGGAACAATCATGTAAAATTGGTTGCAACAAGAGGAGCATGATGAGGACTCTTCAGGAGAAGACATGAGGAGAAGCTCTGTGCTTTATAGAATGAGGAGCTAGTTCAGCCCTCCATATGGCCTCGCCAAAATCTGAAGCTCAGGAGTGAAATTGTCCTGAATTCTCTGAACCTAACAGTAGCATTGAATGCCACCAGATAGGCATAATCAGTGCCATGCGGAACAAAAGAACCACCTGGGTGTTTTACTTGTGTTTTGGATGTACCGACTCATGAGAGGTAATGAAACTATGGTTATGTCAAGCCACTAATTTTCCCAGTATTTTATTAGATATCAAAAGACAAAGTAAACAATGAAGAAAACCAAATGTTGATTAAAAAAAACTGACATCCATGTACCATCTCTAGTGATGTGGACTAGATGCAGTCCAGTAATATTCTTTGCATAGTATGTCAGCCCTGAGTTTAATCTACAGCATTGAAAAGAACTAAGCAAAAATTTAAAAATAACAAGTGTAGAGTAGGCATTTAAAAAGTAAGCAAATACTTAAAAACAAATGGGTATATTCCTTGAAAAAATACGATTACCAAAGAAAATTTGTTAAGGAAACAGAAAACTTGATGAAATTTATAAACACTAAGTGTTCAAATCATTAATTTAAATAATCTTTTATTTCTCCTCAAAGAAACAAGAACAGCAATTCCTACAGTATTATAGGCAATTCTGCTATCACGCATGAACTCACACCTCTTCCAAAACAAGTAATAACAGAAGCACACTGTTTTATAAAAAATTTATCAGACACTGAACCATAAATAAAAGATGAAACATATTTTTTGCAGAAAAGAAAAAGGAAAGACTCCAAACGCATATTTTAAAGAATGTATGATTCTCGTGTCAAAAATTAAAGATTGAGGAAAACAAGAAAAATATCTCATTGAAGGACATCTACGTTGTTTCCAGGTTCTGGCTATTGCAAACAATGCTACTATGAACATAGTTGAGCATATACTTTTGTTGTATGATAGGCCATCTCTTGGGTATATTACCAAGAGTGGTATTGCTGGGTCCAGGGGTAGGTTTATCCCGAATTTCCTGAAAAACTGCCACACTGCTTTCCAAAGTGGTTGCACAAGTTTGCATTCCCACCAGCAATGAATGAGTGTACCCCTTTCTCCACAACCTCTCCAGCAAAGGCTATCATTGGTGTTTTTGATTTTAGCCATTCTGACAGGTGTAAGATGGTATCTTAAAGTTGTCTTGATTTGCATTTCCCTGATCGCTAAGGAAGTTGAGCATAATCTTAAGTGTCTTTTGGCCATTTGAACTTCTTCTGTTGAGAATTCTCTGTTCAGCTCAGTGC
>NW_026068007.1:2216008-2322713 GCF_014885135.2 Alexandromys fortis
GAGAGAGAGAGAGAGAGAGAGAGAGAGAGAGAGAGGAGAGGAGGAGGAAGAAGAGGAGGGGGAGGGAGAGGGAGAGAGACATTTTATTCAGTGGTGTAATCACTTGTATCGAGTCCATGTTTTCACCTCTGTTCCTGCAAATAGCCCTGATAATGGGTCACAAGGAAAAAGAAATAGACATGAATGCAGAAAGAAGTTTAATTAAAAGAAGCTCTCTTTATAGCAAATGGTGTTTCCTCCAAGATTGGAACATCCTAGGAAAGCTCATTAGGGTGGAAAGAAAACAGCTCAAAATAGAGCAGATTCACGAGGCCCCTCTCTCCCCAAGAGTAAATAGTCAAGACTGCTGAGAATCACTTTCAGATAAAAGAAACCAACCCAGCTGCCTCAAAGAGGTTTAGACAACCCAAGTCACCTGTAAGGACACTGTCTAACCTCCTGAGATGCCAGTAGACTGTGCAGTGTGCTCCAGGTTACCTACCAGTTTTCAGGAGCTGTCACCCATGGTGTGGTGGACTTTGGTGATAAAGTGGTCCTTGAATCATTTCTGCTCCTGTAACCCCTCATCCATGCTCCCATAAGTAACTCTAATAAAGCTTAGTCGTTCCCAAAGTCGAACTTTGGTGGTGTCTGGACTTTGGTCTGTTGTAGGCTCTATGGCTAGGATGGATAGACATCATATGCATGTTGCATTTCCCGTAGAAAAAGTTGATCACAGAACAAATGGATAGCATCACAAAAAGTAGGCATGATGCAGAGATAAACAGACACTATCAGATCCATCCTGCATCTATGGCTCAGAAAACAATCCTGAGAGAGGAAGGGAAGATTGCAAGAGCCAGAATACCAAGAAACGGCTGCATAAACAAAACTGGAACAATGGCAGTATCAATTGATATGCTGACACTAACACTGTCATGGCCACACATTGGAGTAACTTCTGTTGAGGTCCAGCATCAATGGGGTCCGCATATTCCAGGGTAGAGATGTGTGGGTTAGAAAAAATCAGTAGGAGGAACAGAGATACAGAACAAATACAGAGACATGGGATATAACTGGGAGAGGTAGTCATTGAATACTGAATATGCATACTTTGATTTTCCATATGCTTATATACCCCATCCAAAAATGGGGGAGGCAAAAGGCTGCTTTAACATAACAAACAATTACCTGCTTCAATTCTTGAAGTATCAAGCAATTATATCCATTAGTTAAGTATTCTGTTATTTAGGCAGGACATGTAACGTTCACACCTTAGACCAAACGTTCTGTAGGCAGCCACTCCCTGGGTCAAACCTCATGCCATATTGAAGGAGCAGAAATAGGCTTGAATTCTCTGACCATAGAGTGTATCCACCTCTATGGGCCATTAATATCCAAAACACCAAATAACCACACCCGAGGTCAGGATATCTTGTTTGCAGCCACTTCTTAAGTTAAACTTAAGAAACAAAGTCAATAACTTTGAAAGAGCAAGAGTAGGCTTAAGGCTTCAATCAATGTAGAGCAGACCCACTTCTGTGGGCCCCCACATAACTCAAAAGGAAAAATTGTATGGGGTTTAACCCCTAGACAAAAGCAAACTATAGGCAACTAACTAACGATTGGAGAGAGAGAGAGAGAGAGAGAGAGAGAGAGAATTAGACTCTCCAAATGATGAGTTCCCTTGCTGGCTGTATGATGCAAAGTAGGTTGAAACTGCATACACACAAACAAAAACAGACTTTGCAGATTGTATCTATAAATATTTGTGCACACATATAAACATACATGTATTCAATAATAATAATCAAAGAAAAAGAGGCTATCAACATGGAGTGGAGGAGAGTAATCAGGAGAAGATGAGAAAAAAGTGGGGGTGATGTAACTATTTCAATTAAAAACATTTAAAAAGCAAACTAATTTTTAAAAGAAGGGATTTAAAAATGGGGGACAAGAGATAGTAATGGGCGAATGACTGAAATACATCTTTCACATGTAAGAAAATGTACTGTAATATTATTGTGTATAGTAATATTCATAATATATGCCAATACATTTACAAACATAAGATTAATTTGTTAGGTATGTAAAAATATTTGATGAAGTAGTTCTCTGAGAAAATAAATAATATAATATATTGAATGGACAAATTGTTACATACCATTTAGAATAAATTATTCTCATGAATTTAAAAATAAAAATAGAATTTATCAAGTTGAGTAAAACCAGCAAGTCAAGCAGAACAATAGGGCATAATATTTTATCTATACTCACTGAAAAACAGCATACATTTTCTTATTTATTTTATAAGATTATCATAGAATTACTTCAAAGGCTTTAAGCCATAATTAATAATAAAGCAGTATGATAATTAGATCATGGAACAGAATTGTAGAAACCACATACAGACTTGCATATTACTTGATCTGAGGCAGAAGGCCAAGAAACAATGGAAATCAGGTTATGAAAAGAAAGGGATGGAAAACAACTGGAAATTTTTCAAATGAAAGTTTAACCCTATTTCAACATATTACATCAATATGTACCTCAAAATATATAAATGAAAAATTACCAGGAAAAATAGACAATATGTATCATGTATGTTTACACGTTTCTGTGTGCTTATATCAATGGAAGTGCATGTGAGTGTGTGGGCACACACATGTGAAACCCCAAGATCAATGTAAGGTGTCTTGCTCAATCACATTCTACCTTAAATTTTCAGAAAGGGTCTCTGACTCAACCTGGAACTTGGCAATTTAGCTAAGAATTTTCTTGTCTCCTTCTCCCCAGAGCTAGAATTAAAGCTTGCACCTGCTTTTATGTCTGTGCCGGGAAGTGACCTCAGATCCTCGTGTTTGCAGAGCAAGTACTCATTGGCTGAGACAGCCCCTCTAGCACCTTGTGATCACTGGATGGTATGAAATCCCAAGTTAAACCATTAGATGATTAACACATTGTAGACATAAAAACAGAAGGTCACACAATCACAAAGGAGGACTATGATGAAAGACAAATGGATAAATGGAGCAAAAGTTAACATTAAATGTATCCATTGCTACCTTCATATAAAAGTGATTCTTGTAAACCCATAAGAAACAAATCAATACCAATTTGTTAAATTTAAATCTTTAATTAAAAAAATCAACTTGAATTAAATTCCCAAACAAAAAGCTGTCCAATGCCACAGGATGCCAAAGAATAGCACAAGTCTGTTTTAAACAGTATTTTCCTCTAACAGTTTGCTATGGTTAAAAGTTGTATTCATGACTAGTAGTAGATTTAAAAAAAAATGAGTCTCACTTTTGTAACATCAATTCATGTATTTCTGGAAACCAGTTTAAAAACATGCATTAAAATTATCATATAACCTTGTTTTTAGAAATTCTACTTTAGTCAAAATAATTTAGCTTTTCTCAATTACACATCACATAATTTAAAGAAAGTCAGTTAAAAAAGTAGTACAATAATTTAAGGTTGTTTATGTAAGATTCTTTATATATATAAAAATCTCATGAATAAATAAATTTTTCTATATATGTGAAAATTTCAACATATACATGATCCCAGCAATAAATTAAGAATTGGTAATATAATAGAGCAAAATAAGTAATTTAGGTATTTTATCACAATATAACTTTACATTATTTTAATTTAGCTACATGACTATTAATATCAAGAAATAATCACATAATAAAGTAATAGGAAAAGACTTAAGCTAGAAATCAATGTTCAGAGTATATTACCATTTCATAAAAAAGATGATGCTTGAATCTTACATTTAATCCTAATTTGTATGTGTATGCATATGTGTGCCTGTCAGGATGCACGTATGTGTGCAGGTACCACACAGGCCAGAAAAAGGTAGTGGATCCTCTAAAGATGGGGCTACAGGTAGTTGTGAGCTACAAGATGTAGGTGCTGGGAACTGAATTCAGGTTGTCTGCAAGAGCAGAATGTACTCTTAACTGTGAAGCTGTCTCTCAGCCCCAATCCTAAAATTCTGTTAGCAAGAATATGCAGAACATAGTATAAACATTTGTTTAACCATGGTGTCATTGTTTATCTTCCTTGCTATCTCACATAATGCATCAACAATAAACATGAATGGTAATGATTTTAGCCTGAGAAAAGAAAATGAGGGCGAGATGGTAAGCAAGAATGATAAAAAGATGGAGGAGAAGACTAGCTTCTGTACGTCTTCTGACAAGGACAGCTGTCTGTCTGAATGCATCGCAGCATTGCATCTGATTACCTCCTTTCTGGAATTCCACCAGCTCTTCTGCACACAGTTTTGACAGCATTATAGCATGTACTTGATGTTGTTTTTTAATTATTTTACTTTTCAAAATAATATCACTCGGCAAAGTTTTATAAATATGCTTTTATACTACTTTTGAACACCATAAATTTCTCCATACACAGACATTTCAAAATGTTAAATGAATTTAGCTGAATCACTTATCCTCAGCTAAATTTAGTTTATAGTCACAAACTTTGCCTAAAAGAACAGAATTTGAAAGATGGATAACATAGAATCACTGAAATTTGGCCAAGCTGTGAGTCTGGATGGAAGTTATTGAGCTGAGTCAAGACAAAATGATGTAATACACCAATCACAAGCACTTGGTGGGGGGTTAAATTCTTCTGCTGGTTAGTGTAGGGAAAGTCGCCCGAATGTATCAGATCATCTGATATATGCATCTAAGAATCCCTATCATCACAATTCTTCGGTATTTGTGATTTTACAGTGTTTGTTGAGTCTTTGCTGTTTCAAAGAACTACATTCAGGGAATATTGAAATTGAAACAAAAACCAAGTAGAGTTGAGAGTGTAGCCAGTATTGCTCTTCTGAGCTTGAATGTCTAAAATATACTTATTTATCTATCTGTTCTTTTACAAAATGTTAGTAAGTTCACGACCTTCTCAGTTAAAGCCTGTTGTATTAGATTCATGCATTCTGTGTGTATAAAAGACATTTTAATTAGATAGATATAACTTCATTAAAAGAATTGATATGTATGTTGTATATACTATAAAACACTATTCTCTAAATTCTGCTTTTAAAATTATCTTGCAAGATTTTAGGAATCAATACTTTCAACAAGTCAACATCAGCTGTCATCCCATGCAACCCAGTTTACTCAGAAACACCCCAATCCTGTAACATACTCTGTATTTTTCAATGTTAATTTAAATTTTCCCAAAACTTGAAAAAATGATGTATTTATGAGGAATATTCAATACGAACTGAAATAATAAGTCGTATGCCATGGTAAATTTTTTGCAGATGATTTTAAAGGACTAGCTGTTACAGACACAGGACTCCTTTCTCCCATGATTCTTTGTTTTCACTCACTCACCATCCTTAACAAGAAAACTTTAACTCAGTTCTGCAAACATCCATGAGATCAGTGCAGGGCTCCAATCTGCGGCCCATTAGGTGTAAGATGCAGGCAACACAAAAACGTTCAGTTTTATTATGATGGAGTTGATAATGAAAGGGGTATGATGGGTCATAGCTGCCTCTATTAAGATGTTTAGCATTCGGGCAGTGGTGGCACACGCCCTTAACCCCAACACTCAGGAGGCAGAGACAAGGAAATCTCTGGGAGTTCTACGTCAGCCTAGTCTACAGAGCAACTTCCAGGACAGGCTACAAAACTACAGAGAAACCCAGTCTCAGAACAAACAAACAAACATGTTCAACATTAAGCTGTGTCATTTTCCACCTTAGTCTCTGAAGAACAAGCTGATTGTTTCGATGTCTTTTCAAATAAAATTATTCCCATCTCAACTCTAAAATCTAGCATATAATAAAAATTACTAGACGAATAGAAACAAATAGGTTATAGAATTCAATGGAAAAGTTTACTTTTCCTTAAAAACAATAAAATTAATTTTAAGGTTTTTTTTTTAAATCTTAAATTAGCAGTTCCATTCCATTGTTCTCCAATAAGGATTTCATTTACATGGTAAAACTGAGAAACATTTATTATAATGGGCACCATATAATATGGAGAGCATCACACAGATTAACAGACACATATTAACTATTGATTTCACATTGAAAACAACAGAAGACCTTTAAATGAACACCCAGAGCGACAAATCTATATGACTTTTTTGCATTTTTACTGAAATTAAGATTGAAACATTAATCTTTTCCTTTTTACAATACTACTCCAAAAGATAAACAAAGAAAACCTAGCTAAATGGCTCTCATTTCAGGATTTTCTTTTTGAGCCAGCTATGAATCTGCAAGGAAGCATCAGTAATTCTTTTCCTTCTCAAATTTTAAAGGTGTTTTAGCTTTACTTAGATTTCTAATAAACACAAAACATGTGATATTCTGTTTTGCCCTGCCTTGTCCATCTCAGACAGGAGATTCTTTTTGCCTCAAATCCCAGTGCTCACATGTAAACACGATTACTCCAAACAAGGCAACAAGTGAGAGGCAAGGTTAAAATAAGGACTCGGACGATCTGACTCACAGTCCAGCCTTCAACCCTTACAGCTTGCTGCTCCTCTTTGTCCTCTTTGCTGTGAATCAAGATACTTGTTCCTTAGCAGGGTGTTTCTGCTGCAAATCCACTTTCTACCGCATTATGCAATGAAGTCAGAAGCCTGAGCTTGTGACATCAATATAGGTTGCTATGGTTACTCTTTCCATAAGTATTACAGGTTCAGTGCAGGCTCAGAAAATGGGGACTTCAGGAGAGAAGCACACTAACGAACATCCTCAGCTGACATTGCAACAATAATTGCAATTATTGTTTGGAAAAACCTTTTCCAAATGAGCCACAAGTTTCATATTGATGTATTATCATTGAAATAATTTCTCTAATCTATTATTTTAAGAGAAACTCCCACAACAGAAACAGCAATGTCACTGACCTTCCCAAAAAAACACATCCACGAGATCCATGTCCAAAATAAATCTTACTGCCACATAACAAATTATAGCACAACTCTGTCCTTATAGAAGTAAAGTTGTATGCCTGTGTGTATGTTACCTGTTATACACAATTTTATAATAACACAGTGACAACCCAGCTTTTTATCACCAGAATTATTAAAAGGCTTGAGAGTTGCATATATGAGATGAGTTTTAGCAAAGAAGTCTATTTTTAACAAAGGAGTTGTAACAATCACCTTCTGAGAGCACAAGTTCATTCTTATTTTCCTAAGATAGTCTCCTAGTGCCTCAATTTAAATATTTTAATGTATTTACTCACGGAGGCTTTATTTTAAAAGATTCTTACGACTTTACATTTTTCAAACTTGAATTTGAAGCACATGAGACAATAATTAGAAACCCTGGACTCCTTTCTCCCATGGACCTTTTGTTATTACTTACCATCCTCAACAAGAAAAACTTAATTTAGTTCTGCAAATGTCCATGAGGTCAGCGCTGGCGCTCCAACCTGTGGCCCATACATGCAACATAAAGCCCCTTATAAAAAGTTCATGCATGAAGTTGATAATCATAACAAAACTATAGCACCATTTTCCAGGCACTATGCTTAACTTTGTATCTGTCTCACTTAATAACCACATCTGCAAAATGAAGGCGAACAGTATTATCTCTACAAATACAGCTGAAGCTCAATGAGCTAGAGGAGCCTGCCCAAGATCACATAGCTTCTTAGACTACAGGCGGCCCCTGAATTCAGGGCTGAGTCCAGAATTTCATGGATGTTCAAACAAAAATTGAAAACTGTATCATGATAAAAAAAAAAAACTGAATGAGGCTTTCCTAATTGAAGAAATCATCTGTGCAATACGCATTTTATAATTTTGCATTCGGATTCCTGAACACATGCGATGGTTATTTTCCTCTTTATGACACTTGGCAGTATAATGTTTGTCTTCCTAAAGATGCTGTTTGGTACTTTAGATAGAGCACGGAACTACACAACAGGGGAGAGCAGAAGCTCCCCAACAGAAGCTGAAAAAAATCACACACGAAAGAGGCAGCACAGATATCCATCCTTACACCACGCACAGAGCACAGCTCACATTGAATTAAAGATTTAAACATAAACCTGTAAGTCCTCTGAGAAAAGATAAGAGAGGTCTTCGGGGCTGAGCGCTGAGCTGACCCTGTGCTCGTTTTTCCTTCCATAAACAGCTTCTTTCCCTGACCCTCTAGACAGCCTCAGCACCCCCCATGCAGCTTCGTGGCTTAATATGCCTTCTTCCTAGAAACCTAATTTTAAAAGGCATAACATTCTCTCTGTTTTTTTTTTCTGTCTCTCTCTCTTTTTTTTCTGTCTCTCTCCTGCCAAGATTTAAAGTTTTTCTGCCTTGCTTTTCTCGCAAGCTCTAACCAAATGTTGTTCATGCTTCAAAATCAAGCAAACAAATAAAAAGGTGGGGGCAAAACTGACTCACATTGTTCTTAGCGGTGAGTTTTTCAATTTGACACAAAAAAGATGAGCAACAAGATCCAAAGCTACTTAGAGGAGGAAGTAAAGATATTTGCAAAATGTATATCCAATAAGCAAGAATATCCAAACTATATACCATACAATTCAATATAAAGAAGAGCAATAATTCCACTTAGAAAACAGGCAAATAGACATATAAAGACATATAAGTGGCTAGCTGGTATATGAAGAGACATTCAACATTGTTAATCATCAGAGAAGAGAAAACCAAAGCTACATTGAATTTTTGCCTTATTCCATTAAGAGTGGCTGTGAGAAGAAAGTCAAAAATAGCATGTGTTGGTCATATACAGATAAGAGGAATGTTTTTATACTGTTTGTGGGAATGTAGGTTGATACAATAATTATAGAAATATATGGCTTGTCCTAACAAATTAAAAATAGGACTAATATATCATCTAACAATTATACTGCTAGGCATATTTCCAAAGAAAATGAAATCATTATCTCATAGATAAATCTCCATTGCATTTTCATTGCTGCTTTATCTACAACAGGCAAATACAAAAACAACCTAATGTCCATCAAAATATAAATGGATAAAGAAAATTAAGGGTAGTGGTGGGTGATATATATGTAAGTGTGTGTGTGAGTGTGTGTGTGTGTATCTATCTAAATACAGATAAAGATCCTTAGATCCTTAAGAGTCCTATTTCTTCAACAATACAGATGAACCTGAAGGGCATCCTGCAAAGTAAAATAACCCAGACATAGAAAGATAATTTCACTCACATGCAGACGCTTAGGAAGTTGTATTCCTAGAGCTGCAGTGGAAGAGTGGCCACCAGGAACTGAAGGATACAACAAATGAAAACATACTGGTCAGAGTTTGCAAGTTTCCAGTTATGAGTCAGTTGCAGATCTGGAGAGATAGGTCACTTGCTAAAATGTTTCCTGCCAAAACATGAAAACCTGAATGATTCAATCTCTGGTACCTATGTGCAACCATGTACAATCACATACACATGCAATCACAGAGCTGTGGAGGCAGAGATGGAGATCCTGGGACTTGTTAACCAGTCCATCAGCTGAACTGGTGAATCCAAGGATCTCTGTCCCATACACATACTAAAGCATACATATTAACTATAGTCAATAGTTAATAATAATGCTTCATGCACTTGGAAATTGTTTAGGCATGTCTAAGTAATGAAAGTTCCATGGATTGAGAATGGCAATGTGCTATCTAGTTTTATGTCAACTTGATACAAGTTATAGTCATCTGAGGGGAGAGAATGGTGATGGAGAAAACTGCCTCCGTAGGAGTGGGCTGTAAGGCAAACTTGTAGGGCACTTTCATGCTTAGTGATTGGTGTGGGAGACTCCAGCCACTCTGTTTTTGGCCATTCCATATCCACCATAGAATTTCTCATTCCTTCTCCTTGCTACTTCTCAGCATTTAATACTCCAGGCACCTTGAATGCATACTGGATGAACAATAGTACTGGTCTATTGTTGTGGGGGTTGTATCTATGCTTCATCTTCTCAGCTAGATTGTGAGCTCCTGAAGAAAAAAAGCTTCTAAGTAAATCTCAGTATGTATACATGCTGTGCTTACTAGTGTTTATGCCTCATTGCGAGACAGCCAAAACTTATTGCATATATTTATAAGATAAATATTTGCATCCCCTACTGTATGAATATGATCTCCTCTGATCATGACAGAGTCAGATACTTGTACTTGTTTCAGTAAAAATTCATGAATAATAAATAACAGGGTAAGATTTTTCTACGTGACTACACAGAAGAAAACAACATTTTCTTGAATTTTAAGTGACTTTCAGTGGGATATTTCAACCAAAGAGAGTAAAAACTGAAACTTGTTTGTATTAATCAAAATTCTTCCAGTTGCAGAGGATAGAAACTTAGCTTACAATTAGCTTAAGTCAAACTGAAAGATGACTCATTGGTTTAATTGGAAGGCCATGTGTAGATCTGGTTTGAGTCACAGCTGGATTCATAGGGCTTAATGCTATTAATAAGTTGTACTGTCTTTTCTCCAAAGGTTCATCTTATTTTTTTAAACTATAGACAGATCAATCACCAGCCCAACCACATAGCTTAGTGAAAGGTTAAGGAGTAGGGGAGCAACTGAACCTTGAGTGGTTCATACATATAATCTAAAACTAACTGTGTAAGAAATAAGGACATCCATAAACAAAGCCAGCCTGGGAACAGCATGCACCTGTGTCACAATGGTAGTTGACACTATGGACTGGAGGAAAGAAGAGACCAGCTGAAGGCTTTTACAAAGAAGGAGAATGCATAGGAAATACAACACTTTTCAGAAGTGTAAGAGAAAATCAAAGCACAAAGGAGGGCCCTTTGGGTTCTGAATCATTTAGATTGCTTTAATTCCCATTACCCAATGTTTATTGTGCTCCTCTATATACCAGGAGCCCTGATAGACACAGGAATGAATAGAACATTTAACTTTCATAATGGGAAAGGCATATTTATAGATATTCTGATTCAAAGGACAACATGATTCAAAGGATAACATCACAAAAGTGTATGGTGAAGGATTCATAAACAATAGAGTGACGACGTAAGGAGTGGAGGAGCGGGAGCCGATGAGATGAAAATTACAGAAGGAAAGGGACTAAATAAAAAACAAACTATGAACATGAACAGGAAGAACTTACAATAAAATCTTAGATCCATATTCAGGCTGTAGTTGATAAAATATAAGAATCTTAAGGGTAAATTCTAGGTCTTGCTTTCAGGCACAAAAATATTAAGAACAAAGTAAATAAGGTAACAAATATTTTTGAATGCTTATTATGGGAAATCCATTGTCCTATGACATTTCCATGTATTGCTGCATGTAATTGTCAAAAACATCTGTGAAATAAATGTTAATATTCCCATCTTACACATAAGGACACCAAGACACAGGAATTTAAATAATCTTCCCAAGGAAATGCTACATTGATTTCTTATCAAACTGATCCAAGTCTATAACGTAAGCTTTTTACCAATATATTATAGAAAACGTTTTCGGAAGTTACATCATTTCATGTAAGGCAAGGAACAAATTCCATTTCACAGAACTTCTCAGAGACCCTTGTTCTTTGAATGTGTAACCCTTTGCCTGATACATATCCAACATTATTCCCTTTCATTTATTCTGCTGGCCAAAGAAACCAGAAGAGGCACTGTTTGTCAAGACAGTGAATAGGGAGGACCAAAAAAAGAACATACTTATATCATAAAATATAGCTTTGTACTAGCAAAAGAATCTCAGTAGTCCTGTTCTGGATCGATAGTGTGTACTCCAAAAACAGCAATGATGAAGTTCTAAGCTCTGATGCCTCAAGATATAGGTAACTTTAGGTTCTTAGAGGCAGAGTGCTTGCCAACCATGTGTGAGTTCCAGGTTCAATCCCCAGCACAGGACTCGGGCAAAGAAAAACAAATAAAACAAACAAAAGCCCAACAAGAACCCAAAAAAGACACAAACTTTCTCTGAAATAGTGTCTTTAAAAAGACGTCAAATTAAAATATGGTCACCAGAATCACTTCTAATCTAATACAACCAACATCTTTTAAAGTGGGGGAAGCATTGGGTGCAGACACTAATATGCCCGAGGGAAAGATTAAGGGAATGGATAAAATAGAAAAGAGTCAGATAAAGATGGAGGCAGAAGCCAGGATGATGCAATTACAAATCCAAGACTGCCAGAAAACTACTAGAATCCAGAAAGAGACATAGAACAGATACCCTCAGAGTTCTCATTAAGAGCTAACCATGCTGGTTATTTATCTTAAACTTCTGCCTTCTAGAACTGTTAAATATTATTTAAATAAAAAGAAAAAAATCTAAGCAGTTATCAAGGCACAGGGCAAGGTCTAGCACTTTCCTTCATGGGATGCCATGGCGTGACACTGTACTAGCTCAAAGAGAACAGCTGGATGGTTTTATGGTCTCATGGAAAATATTTTACATAGCTATTGCATCCTGTGTTTTGTTACATGATCTCATCTTTTATTAATAGAGAGTTATTTTTATGAAAAGTGTTTTTCTATCAGAAACATGATAATAGATTCATAAGTGATCACTAAAGGTTTTTATTTTTAACATTCAAGACACATCTAAATACTCAGAATGGTATCTATCTATCAGCTCATAGGTCAACTTCACACTAAAACGTTTCCAAATATTGAGCTTTATTTTTAGCAACCATCAATAATTCATCTAATGGCTAATTGAAGGGCTTTGATGGAAAGCGTGGTAACAAAAACTTACTTGAGATTTTGTGAAAAAGACAAACACATGACATAAATTTGTAGTTGACATCTGTATTAATAACTGTAACATCAAAGAATGTGCAAAACTATAACACTGAATATTTATTATATTCTTGAGTAAACTGACAATGTGAATAGAACAGGTGTTTTTTTAAGTGGCAAAATAACTCCATACAGTACTATCATGATGGATATATGACCCTACACGTTTTTCAAAACTCATAGGATAGGCACAATAAACTAATTAAATGCAATTTTAATTAAAACTGTTTTGAAGCTGGAGATAAGGAAAACCCAAGATAGAATGTATAATGTGACTAAAATTAATTGGATTGGAAATGCATAAAATTAATCCAATTAAAGGCAAAAAAACACATGATCCTCTCAGTGGATGCAGAAAAAAGCCTTTTACAAAATCAAGTATGTTTTATGATAAAATTCCTAGACATAGTAGAACTAGAAAGAATATAGTTCAAAATATAAAAGCTCTATATCACAAACCCACAACCAACTTTATACTAAATAAGGAGAAACTTGAAGCAATGTCATTAAAGTTGGGAATGAATCAAACTTAACCATTAACCCTATATAGTGTGGGGAGCACTAGCTGGAGCAATAAGGCAAGAGAGTGAAATTAAAATGACACAAATAGGGGGGAAAAGGAAGTCAAATTATCCCTGTTTGCAAGTGATATGATAAGGTATCTCAAAACTTCTAACTGAAATCATCCAGAAAAAAAATCAACATTTCAGCAAAGTGGCAAGAAACAAAATTAGTGTTCAAAAGCAGCAGCCTTCCTATACACCAGGAACAAGCATGCAACAAAGAGATCACAGAAACATTCCCATTTACAATAGACTTGATGTCAATAAATTAACTTAAACTATACCTAATCAAGGAGCTGAAAGATGTCTATAATAAAAATTTAAATCTCCAAAGAAAGACTTAATAAAACTTAATAAGAAAGTAGAAAATGGGAAAACAGCCCATGTTCAAGGATCGGTAGAACTGATATTGTGAAGGTCACCATCATACCAAAAGTATTTTACAGATTCAATGTAATCCAAGTCAAAATATCCACAACATTCTTCACAGAAATAAGAAAAAGGTGTACTGAAATGCACATGGAGCCAGAAAAGACATCAGATAGCCAAAGCAATACTGAGGGAAAAAAGAAAACTACTGGAAGTATTATCATTCCAGATTTCAGGATATATTGTAGAGCTAATATAATTAAAAAACATATCGTGCTGGCATAAAAGTGGACATATAGAGCAATGGAACAAAATAGAAGACCAAAACATGAGTACAAGTTGCTACAACCATTTAATACTTGACAAAGAGGACAGAAACATACATTGGAGAAAGGAGAGCATCCGCAGTAATGTATATGATATGGGTGGGTGTAGGAAAGGAATTTCTGAATAGGACAATACTTGCCCAGGAGCAAAAGGCAGTAATTGACAAGTAGAACCTCATAAACTACAAAGCTTCTGTACATCTATGTGAACAATCGGTGAAGCAAAGAATAAACCCACAGACAAGGAAAGAAGCATTGCCAGCGATGCATCCAAAGGATCATTATCCAGAATATACAAAAATAATTCAAAGAGCCAAGAGTTCAGGATATAAATGGTCCAGTTAAAAAGTGGACTAGAGATATGAACAGAGAGTTCTCAACAGAAGAAAAAGTGGCCCAGAGATGCTTCAAAAAGTGTTCATTTTCCAGGCGTTTAGGAAAATATAAATTAAAGCAACTCTGAGATTTTATCTCAGTCCAGTCACAAGGGCTAAGATCTACATACCGGATAACAGATGCGGGAAATAATGCGGAGAAAAGGGGAGTTCTCGTTTTCTTTTGATGATAATGTAAACGTATACAGTCACTTGGAGAAATCAGTATGGGGAATCCTCAAAGATATAAGTCTACCATGTAACCTGAGCACACCCCTCCTTGG
Source organism: Alexandromys fortis (assembly GCF_014885135.2). NCBI lineage: Eukaryota > Metazoa > Chordata > Mammalia > Rodentia > Cricetidae > Alexandromys > Alexandromys fortis. Next base: position 2,230,653 of record NW_026068007.1, read on the forward strand.
CTAGTGACCAAGAGACTCAACATCCTACTCCACCTATAATTGTTCATCAACTTTTCATATTGCCATATTTATAGCATTTTAAAATGAAACAATCTAAACATCTTCCAACAGAAGGGTGGATAATGAAAATATATACAGTAGAATGCATACACAATGAAATTACATTCAACTACAATGAAAAATGTAATCCGTCATTAAATGGGTGGATCTAGAAAAGACTGCAGAGAGTGAGGCAACCCAGACTCATAAACACAAACACTATATGTTCTTTTATATGCAATTTCTAACTACAAATCTTCAGATATGAGTCTATAACATGGAGTAACTGCAGAAACCAGTTAAATATAAAGGAACCATAGCAGAGGAACTGGAGAAGGGACTAGTGAGGTACAGCTGATATGAGGGGTGAAAACTGAGGGTAAGGGCTCTAACTGGCAATGGGAAGGGATGCCAACACAAAAAAAAATGTAAGAAGAGATACAAATCATATCAAGGTTGGACAATGAAACCTCAAGGAGTTATATTATTTTATATTTACCTAAAATTATATACAGTCTATATCTTTTGCTTGTTTGTTTTGTTTTTCAAGACTTTCTTTATGTAGCCTTGGCTGTCCCGCAACTCTGTAGACCAAAAAGGCCTAGAACTCATAGAGATCTGTCTGCCTCTACCTCTGAGTGTTGAGATTTAAGAAGTGTGCCACCACCACCCAGTTATAATATATATCTTAAAATTATGTCACTTGGGCTGACAATGCTCCCCACAAAAGAAATATATCACTTAACAGAAACCACAGTACCAGATATGACCTAATAATTTAATGGTGCTGAAACTGTACAAAATTGCCTTGTAAAAAAGGAATGAGAAGGAAAGATTGTGGGCTAAAATGTCTACATCCACTCCAGGTCTGAAAACTCACCACAAACTCTATTTGAATTTTTGGTTAGGGTAGTTGAAATGACTTCCAAAATAGTATTGGCTATTTCTTTTGTCCTTGGTTTTCTCTCGGGGGGGGGGGGGTGTGTGAAGGTACATCTTTGCTGAAGATGGTACACATTAGGATAGAACATAGAACTTATATGATTTAAGCTTAATCTAACCTAAATGTCTCCTACCTGCAGTCTAGCTTCAATAACATCAGAAAGTACTGTGACCAAGGGAGGGAAGCAATCAATAGTTATAGACACATGTGATATCTATAAACCACAGCAATGACCAACACGGCACAATAGCCCTAAAGGTGCAATAGTGGCTCTAATATCTTGGCAGTAACCAACAGCTTTCCAATTGGACTTTAGACCCACTAAATATAAAGAAAATCATTGCTGAATGTAGAAAAGTAGCCAAGTCCTCAGGGTAGATCTCAGTGAGTTCGAGGTCAGCCTGGTCTACAAAGCAATTTCCAGGATGGCCAGGACTATTACAGAGAAGCCCTGTCTTGAAAAACAAAAACAAAACAAAAAAAAGTCAACATAAAGCAAAAGTACTAAGAATATCAGAACAAACTACAGATTTTAGCTAAATTGTCAAATCAGTAATTGTTCAGTCCAGATGTGTAACTATGACTTTAATAGTAGGTAAGGTAAACAAAGGTATGAGAGAATTGTAATATCACAAATTGTTCTAAAAATAAAACAGTTTTAAAAATAAAAAGATAGATAACTACCATATTAAATCTGAACACAAAAAATGCTAGGCAGCATAATTAAGCAATTTTTAAAATTTGAATGACAGAATAAGAAACACTGAGTAACCACTAGAACTTGGTTAAAACATTTTCAACACCGGTTTAGACTGCACTGTTCTAATTCATATTTTAACTTCAGCACAGGAGTTATGCCTTAATTACTGCTATTTCAGCCAGCAGTTGTGATTCCTCAGTTACTCGCTTGCTTCTCCAGTAGTAGGCCACAGGCTGATAGGCATTCTGTTCCCACAGGCACTGGCACTGTTTCTGCTACTAAAAGTAGCGCTAATTAGATCTCTGTCATTCTATTTGTGAATCAGATTCAAGAGTCAATGACTGGGATGAAAACCTGCTCGCTCAGAGAGACCGAGTAGCAACTAGCTAACCCTCTCTCCTTCCTGGCATCTCCCAAATCCCTGTGTTTCCACTTGGCCAAACCAGAAAGACCTGTAGCACTCCAAACCCCACCCTACTACTTCCTGTGCCTCTCTATCTCTCCAGGATGCCCTTTGATGTCTATGGAAACTAGTTGCTAAGGCAGCTCCTGATCTAAGGTTAATTTTATTAATTAACACAAATGCAAACTCAGAGTCCACTGTGTGATTGAATGTCCCCCAACACTTACCCTTGACTACACTGTGCTAATTCTTATTCTTGGTCAAATTCTTTTTGTGTCTTAAGATTAAATTTTCAGTTTAACTCAATTGGAACTTTATCTAGAATGTTCAGCCTTCACTACACCCTTCACAGGAATGTGGGTATGCCAGTGGCTTTTATGTTCAATTAGTGGCCCCTAACCTTCTGAATACTCCACTATTCAACACTGCTTAATCTATAGATCGACGGATGAATTGTTTGCTTTTAATAATCAAAAATGTATCAAAGTCAAAGCTAGGTCACAAATTGCATTGACTTCCCAGTAACATAAATCCAAGTGGGTCATTCTTCCCAACAAAACAGTCACTGTACCTTCTTTGCTTAATTTTTTGCCTACAAAAGGCAGAATTCACATATGTGGGGTTTTTTTTTTTCCCAAGAATATCTTAGTAAACTTCACTATACATGATAGAATTTACACAACACTTGCTTTCCTTGAAAAGAAAATAAGCTATACTAGGAAATCACTAAAATACAACATTAAATAAATGAGAGTTTAAAACGGGTTTTAAATAGGCATATGAAGATTTTTCTGTCTACTCTCAGAAAACTGCCCCTTCTCTTCATAAATAAAATAAATGGACCTGGCTGGCTCAGATCCTCCATGAAATCTGGACTGAAGGGTTCGAGAGTGAAGATGAGCAGGGAGATGAGGAGAGGCAGGAGCAGGAGACTGAGCTCGCTCTACCCTGCAGTGTTTGACGAGTTCTTTACCTTGATGTTTCCATCTCTTTCCAGCTTCCCTCTGCATATTCTGTCACATGCCATGCTTCTCACTCAGTGTTCGCAAGTCTTAAAAATCTGGTATCTAGGTATGGTATAAACATAACTTAGAATCCTATGGTTATTTCTTATGATGATTTCCCCCTTAGTAAACAAACTTTGTTGTAGTCACATATGCCTTGGTTCCTTTTCCTATGGCTGTGATGAAACACACAAAGCAAATGAAGGGAGGTTGGGGTTATTTTAGCTTAGAGTTGAAGACACAGTCCATCACAGCAAGGAAGCCAATGTGGCAGGAGCTTGAAGCAACTAGTCACTGAACATCTGCAGCAGAAGATGAAAACAAAGGATGGGAGGATCACTGTCTCTATTTTACAGCCAAGGATGCCCTGCCCACAAAATGGTCCACCCACAATTAAGGCAAGTCTTCCCACATCAATTACGTACTCAAAACAATCTTGCACAAGTTTACCTAGAGGCCCATCTCCCAGGTGATTCTCTATTCTACAAACGGACAATTAACACCAGTGGGTGATCAGTTCTCCTTTCTCATTCTGTTCATTGATAGAAGCAACTTGCTCAAGTCACTAGACTCTAGTGCCTGCTCAGCCGTATAACCAAATTGTAAAGTCATACTTGAAACTTTCTCCTACCAAGTTTTTACCAAGTGTAAGTTCCAACAAATTTTATATTTTGAGCGTGATGGAAGAAGCTGATAGAAACGTGTGTGTGTGCTTGTCTTAGAATTATTTCATGTATTTGATAGTTCATAGCCTTGTACACTATTTCTGTGCATAAAAACTTGCAGGCTGTGATGGGTTTGGGGTTGTGCTATGTTGCTTTTGTATAAATGTGTTGGAAAAGTCTTCTCATCAAGATGACAGGACTTTGAAGTCATATATAGCTACTCCTTTCCCTACAAATGCACTTATTTTTTAATTTATTTTTAGCTAAAACAAAAAAATCATTCATATTAATGAAGTAATGCAATAGTTAATCTTCACTGGGGACTTGGTTGGGTTTAGAATCACCTAGAAGACATTATGTCTGAGTGTATCTGTGAAGATGTTTCCAGAGAGGTTTAACTGAGGAGTTCAGACCCAGAGTGTGGTAGCACCATCCCATGAATTGGGGTTCTGGGCTAACCAAAAAGTGATGTGCACCAGGATTGCCTACTCTTTGCTTTCCAGTCTGCACAGATGTCAGGAGTCCCACCCACATGTGTCTACCACTATAACATTCCAACCATCATGGGTGTAACTCTTTCAAAATATGAGTCATACCTATCTTTCCTTCTGAAAGTTGTTGTTTGACAGGTAGTCACAGTAAAAAAAAATACAAATACTAAGTGATTTCTCAATACATAGAAACATTGCATAATACTTAAGCACAATTAAACCTACTCATCACCTTAAACATTGTCAATTCTAGATGGTAAAAACTTTCAAAATACTTTCTGCCAATTTTCTAACGTGTACATTATGTTATTGTCAGCTATAGTCACTCTGCTATGCATAGCACACCAGAAGGTCTTGTTCATATATAACTGTAACTTAGAACCCGTGATCAGCCTTTTACTATCATTCATACATTGCTACTGTTGCCAACTCTGTTAACCACGGTTCTATTCCCAACTTCTATGAGGTCAACTTGTCATAAAAGATTTTTCTGTTTCTTCCTGGTAGTTTTGTATCTTGTGTCTTGCATTTAACTCCTGGATCCATTTGAGATTGTTTTTAAGTGGTGATAGATATGGGTCTTGTTAAATATTTTGCAGGTAGATATTGAATTTCCCCAGAAATGTTTAATGAAAAGCAGTCATTTGTCCAATATGAACACGGTCCTGAGGTCAACCTTCCCCACAGGACAAAGCTGAAATGCAGACTGGTACCTGTCAGCCTTACCTCATCGCTATTTCCAGATGTCATCTTTCTTCATTTATTTTTTTTCTCCATCTCCAGATAAAATCTTTGTCCCTTTCTGCCTTCACTTTAGGGTCAGTCTCCTGACTTCATGTCTTTTTTTCCTTTGGTTCCTTATAGTTTACCTTTTTCTTTCTCTACATCTGTCTTCTAACCTGATGCTTCTTCTCTGCAATATTTTCTTTGACTTCTTAGATGTCTTTCCTTGTGTGCACTGCTTTCCTTCTTTATTGCTCTTCCCTGAGGCAGACTAAAGCAAAATTATTTGTATTTCTGTGGAAATTAACAAATAGTCAATCATTTGCTTTTCTAACATTGGGATGTTATTCTTCACTTCTTTTGGCCTTTTGGTTTTCTTTCTTCACAGCCAAAAAAAAATGTATACAACATGATACCAAATAAATCACATATAAACACATGTATTTTTCAAATTAAATTCTCTTGAATATGTGTGAACTTTAGAATACTGTACCATGTGTCATATTAAGAAGAACAGTGTCATTTATTGATGGAACTACTCTGTGATCTTTATAGAAAGAGTATTTTATATGTAACAAAATATTTTTTTCATTTTATGCTTTTAACTACAGTCTTACTGATGTGGGTCTGTTTTTTTTTTTCTGTAATAATATGCTCATTATTGAGCTTTCATTAAAGCTGGAATGGTGTAATACCTCTCCATATGATGTATGGAAGGGACTTCTACAAAGGAACTTTGTATAAAGAGACTCTGTAAAGAATAATTTTGTAATAATTCCATTCTATTAATATCGAAGAACATCTTATAAATTAACTCATAAAGTAAAATATCCTCCTGGGTTCTATCTAAATTTGATTATGATTTTCTTCAACAAAACTCTTCACCTTAAATTCACATGAATTGGAAAAATTATTTGAATCAGGCTAAGTTCAAATGAGCAAAGTATTTGGGGGGTTTTGTTTTGCTTTGGTTTTTTTGAGATATGTCACAGTGTGGGGATATTTTAATGGCTTGCATTCTCAGTTCAGAAACTCTGTGGTCCAGACTGGCCTCAAACTCACAGAGATCTGCTGCCTGTGCCTGTGCCTGTGCCTGTGCCTGTGCCTGTGCCCCTGCCCCTGCCCCTGCCCCTGCCCCTGCCCCTGCCTCTGCCTCTGCCGCTAGAATTGAAGGTGTGTGTGCCACCACTGCCTTGAGTCTGTCTCATGGCCCTTTTTTGTATGCTTGTGCAAGGGCCCGTCTTGCTGACAGTTTTCACTAGTCAAATGTTTGAGCCTCACAACCCTGAGCAGGAGATTTATGTATGTTGTTGTTTTAAAATTGAATGCATCTTCGTCTCAACCAAATAAGGTTGCGTAAACCTATAATCTAGTCACTCAAAAGGGGAAGGATCACCACTTCAAAGTCTATGTGAGCTACAGAGTGAATGGGCAAGCCTTGAGATCCTAATGAGACTCCATTTCAGGGTTTAAACAAAAGGCTTGAGTAGGATTGTAGTAGGAAAGCAAATGCCCAACACTTGCAATACTTTAGGTCGAATCCTTGGCATCAGGTCTCATTCAGGTAAACACGGCTGCAGAGTTTGTGCTTCCAACTTTGAGAAGCTGTCTTTTGTCCACACAACTCCCCATCTGCATGCTCTTCCATCCTCTCTGTCCCTTCTCCCATGATATTCCCTAAGCCTTGAAGAGGGTAATCAAAGCAGCGTCTTTACAATGAGCTCTCTCTCCAGCATTCCGTATTCTTTTGTGCCTCTATCTTGTGTGCTTCTAAGTCATTTGTAGATTTCCACTAGAAAAAAAGGTCTATCAAATGCTTTGCCCATATTTGTACTCAGATATCTGCCTTTTTTTCTTGGGGTGCAAGAATTCTTCATACATTCTAGATGTAAAATCATTATCAGGTATTTTACAGACAAATTTCATGCTGCCCTCTTTTTCAGATTCTAAGTAATGTTTCTAAAGCACAAAATTCTGGATTTTGCTAGAATTAAGTTTATCTGATTTTTGTTTGTTTCACTTAGGTCATGCTTTAGTAACACATCTTAGAAACTTTTGTCTAAACTTAAGTCATAAACACTTCATGCTTTTTTATTAAGGGTTTTGACATGTTAGCTCATAAGTGTAGCATTCATCAAACTGTTATAATGAGCTGTTAAAATGGCATGGAATGAAATAAGGATCCAACTTCATTTTATTCTTTTATATGTAAGATTTCCTACTCTTAGAATCATTTGTTGAAAATGCTCTTCTTGGTTCCCTTGCCAAAATTCCGTTGACCACAGATATGTGGATTTACTGGCATCTCAGTTGAATCCCATTGATCTGCAGGTCTATCCTTAAGGTTATTACAACTATCAGTAACCATTGATTTTGAGAGGTTAAGTAGTTCCTTTTCTGGAATATTAAGACTAGAAGCATTTTCAGTTTCAGAATTTTTCATATTTTTAAAACACCTGCCTAATTGAATATTTTCATCATGTGACCCAAGTCTAGATGTGATATCCATTTTCATACAGGCCTTATATACATAGACTGAAGTTAATTTTTTTATGTGCTCAGTATACCTTCATGCCTGACTACCACCTATCCATGAAACCAGGAGTAGAATTATTCAATTATGGTATCATATTGGTTCCCAAAGCATCAGATTTTGGAACGTTTTAGGTTTGAGGTGTTAGGATTTGGAATGTTCATCCTGTAGAAAAGTATAAAATCAGAAACTATGACTCCTCCAGCTTTAATCTATGTATAGAAGATATTATTAGATATTTGGGATTTCTTGAATTTTCATGTGAGTTCTAGCATGTATATTTCTCCAAATTGGAGTTAGAATTTTGATAGATATTACATTATTTTTATAGATCACAGGAGGGTGCATACCCATCTAAGCAAGATTGAGTCGAGTTATAAACATAAAATGTCTTCCTTATTCAGGTGTCCTTTATTTATAATATATTTTTTGGTTTTAGTGTACAGCTCTTACACTTATTTAAGTAAATTTAATTATAGGTATTTTATTTTTTCCGATTCAACTGTAGATAGAATTTCATTGTAGGATTTTTTATTACTGGTATACAAAAATGCAATCAATTTTGTCTCTTGATCTTGTATAAGTAAGATTACATTTCCCTTCAGCTATAATATCATGTTCGTGTATATTCTTAGTATTTTCTACATGGGCAGCAATGCCATTTCCAAAGATGCTTCAACTTCTTTCCATTTGGATGCCTTTTATTCCTATTTCTAGTAGTCTTATAATGATAAAGAAAAGGAGTGAGAGCAAACCTCCCTGTGCTGTTCTTGATTTTATACACAAAGCGTTCGGTCTTTCTCCTGACTATGACATTAACTGTTAGCTTGTTTTAGACACCCTTAAGTAGGCTGAGGAAGTTTCCTGTCATTTCTAACTTGTTGAGTATTTCATCCTAAAAATGGCACAGGATTTTTGTCAAGCGTGTTTTGCCTGCATGTACATTTGTGAGCTGTGCATTCCTGGTGCCTGAGATGGCCAGAAGAGAGGGTCAGATGCTCTGGACTGGAGTTACATTGTGAGCCACGATGCGGGTTCTGGGAGTCAATTCTCGGTCCTCTGGAAGAGCAGCCAGTATTCTTATCCACTCACCCATCCTTCCGGTAGCACCTATTGCATTTTTGAGAAAAAAAATCTCATTTGATAAAACTGTATACATTTTTAATACATTTTAGACTTTATTTGCTAGTCTTTGTTGAGAATGTTGGTGTCAGTATTCATAAAGGTTATTACTGACCTGTAGTTTTCTTTTTTATATAATGAATGATTCTGGTTTTGGTCTTGGGATATGAGTAGTTTCAGAATAAACTAGGAAATACTTTCTTTTTATTGGAGAGCAGGAAAACTTATAAAGGATTTGTGTTAACAATTCCTTAAATATTTAGTAGGATTCAGCATTTATTGCTTTCTAAAGCTTTACAACTAATTCTGTAAAGCAATTTCCCTTTGTCAAATGTGGCCAGTAAAGTGTCCACCCAAGTAGCTTAGTGATCTGAAATTTCTTTTCCTCTTCCTCCTCCTCTTCCTCCTCCTCCTCCTCCTCTTTTTCCTCCTCATCCTGTTTCTCCTCCTCCCCCTCTTCCTCCTCATCCTGTTTCTCCCCCTCTTCCTCCTCATCCTCCTTTTTTTCCTTTTCCTCCTTTCCCTCCTCCTCCTTTTCTTCATCCTCTTCCTCCTCCTCTTTCTTCTTCTCTCATGACAGGGTTTGTGTATCCCTGGCTGACCTAGATCTGGCTCTGCAGCCCAGGCTAGCCTCAAACTCACAGAGATCTTCTTGCCTCTGTGTTCCAAGTACTGGGATTAAAAGCATGCGCCACACCACCTGGCTCAGATATTTCTTTTTTTTTTTTCTTTTCTTTTTTTTTTTTTTTTTCCGAGACAGGGTTTCTCTGTGGTTTTGGAGCCTGTCCTGGAACTAGCTCTGTAGACCAGGCTGGTTTCGAACTCACAGAGAGAAATTTTTTATGTGGCTAGAATCAACAAATGCTCCAATCTCTATTGAGGGGTTGTGTTCATGTAGGACTGAGCTTTTCAGAATTTTGTTTGTAACTCATCTTCTCTTCCATTTTCTGCTGTTCAGAGAGCTGCAAGGTAAAGTTTATTTCCTCAATTCCTTTTTCAATAGGCACAGCCCCTATTTCTGTCCATGGCCTTTTAGAACCCCAGGAATTTGTCAGTGTTCCAAAGCCCTTTTTCGGGGAGGGGGTGTGCATTTCTTGTTTTTTTTATATATATAAATACCAGAAACTACTATTTTTTGATCTTTTAGCCATAGTCTTTAGTTATCATGCACTAGCCTGAAAATCTTTTCAGCAAATGGCTGTGAAGTGATAGAGCCTTTAGCACTGGCAAGGTATGGGTCAAGCTGTATAAAGACAAACCTTTCTAGGTGGGTCTCAAAGAAACTTGCCAGCAAATCAACCCATGTTGAGTCTGTAGGAGTGGGGCTTTGGTATAACACCACAACTGGTCTACTACTTCCAGCGCTAGAGATGCTGGCTCTCTCAGTGTGCCAACACTCAGTTTCTGAACTGGGAAGTGAAATACAATTAGTTAAAACACAAAAAAGTTTAATATTTGGACCACCATTTATTAGGATTTTTTCCTGAAAAAATGCTTCCTAAGTTAGTAGAAAACTTTGGCTAATTTTTATAGTTATAAAAAAGCTTCTTCTGACAATTGTGATGAGTCTCATCATTAGCGTTATGGGGCTTTTTTTCACCATTTTAAGCATTTATCACTATTAATAGTAATAACCATACCAAACTGAATTAAAGATGTATAATTGATTCACCAGTATTAGCACTAATTCCTGATAGGTAGATATTTACATAATAACAAATATACATTAAAATAATTATATTAAAGCAAAGCACATATTTCAATAATGAAAGTATCACAAAAAATGTGTGAAAGGAAGCTACATACAATGAAGACCACTTGAATATGATTTTTTATGTGTCTGATAGACTAATTCAAAGAAATGCTACTCAATGATAACTCCAAGATTTAAGGTAGCAATTCCCTTAAGGTAGGATAAAGAATTATAAATTAGACTGCAACTCAGTTCAACAGGTAAGAACTCCTGTCGCCAAGCCTGATACCAACAGGTAACAACTCCTACCTACCTACATTATAGTAGGAGGGAAACAACTCTCACAAGCTATGCCCTGACTGCCATAGGAACACCATGGCATGCTTGCATCCTATGACACAAACCCCCACACATATGTGTGCACAAACACAAAATAAATAGAGAATATTTAATTTTTTGAAGATTTTCAGTTACAATTAATGTGTTAACAGTAAATTGTACCCGTATTATTAATTACCAAAATGAAAGTCAAATAACATAAGAAGAGTAAGTAAATTGTATGTATATATGTATGCATGCCACAAAATTATTACTGACTTTTTGTTACCTTTAGTCTTAGATTCTCATTTAGAATGACTAGTGAAAATAAGAGGAAACATTTCTGTGGCTGACTTTTATTTGCTGGCACCCCACACAAAATAAATCTGCTACCCAGAGAATGAATTCATAATGGGAAGACAGATTCATCTAAATGTGGGAATGTTTTAATGTAACATAAAAATTCAGAAAATTCTAGATGTGAAAATGAAATTGCTTTGCTAATTATTACTTGTATTTTCTGTCTTTTACTAAGTTTTAATTTTCACTTCGGTCTTCATGGTTGAATCAGACTAGTAAATCTTATCTTTTACACTGGTCTTCAGAGTAAACGATGAGGTAGGTAAGTAAAACTATTCTAGTAGAAACCATGTTAATTAGGAAAGGTTTTATAGTGTCGAAAACAGTGACATTTAATGGTTGTGCATCAACACAGAAAGCAGTTCAGAAGTGTTCAGAGCCAGGCCTATCCTATACAGCAGTGGTCTCAACCTTCCGAAAGCTGTGACCCTCATGTCGGGTTACAGGTATCAAGCACACTAGCCAGCTTTGTGTCTTTTAAATTTGTCTTTCCAACTGGCTAGACTCCTTCAACATCAGAGACACATTCTCCTCTTCTCTCTTCATGTTACTCAACTAAGAAGTGCACTTTGAGAACCATTGACTTAAATAATTAACCTGCCATTGCCTTCCCCTCAAAGCACATTAATGTATAGAGAAAGTCAGGCAGCCATTGTCAAAAGCAGAATTTTGGTCTGATCGTGCTTCCCTAAACTCCTTTCTTTCCCCTAATTACACAGCATATTATAAAATGTTGTTAATTTTAGTTTCTCGGTGTATCTCATATTTGACCGCTTTTCTATACTTTCATCCCTTCCTAGTTCAATTTGTAGATATCTAAAGTCATTAAAATAACGTCTCTAAAGTATGGACCCACACTTTGGGCTGCAGGTCTCGCTTGCACATACTGCAGGCTCATTCCTGTCACTCTCATCCTGTACATGTTATTTTAGCCTTCCTGAATGTCCTCTCCCTAGACCACAGCATCCTCCATTCCTCAGTGTGTTCTCCAAGGCTCATCTGTCCTCCCGAGTGTTGTGGGAGCTGCGAGCTTGCTTTTTGTCCTGCCCAGCTCCCGCAGGCTAGCTTTACACCCGAAATAACAATACACAAATTGTATTAGCTCTAGCCCTTACTGGCTAATTCTGATATCCCAATCAACCCATCTCTAATAAACTGTGTAGCACCGGTCTTACTGGGAAAGATTCTTCAAGGAAACCACTCTCATACATCCCTTCCTGTCCTGTCCACTCCTGAAATCTCACTTCTCAAACTACCCATTCAGTGACCCCTAAGAGTAGGCTCAGTTGGAGTTGACCAGAAATTTTCTAATTCTCTGTTTGGCTGTTCCAGCTTAGCCAGATGCCCCTCTACTGCTAGAAATCTGATGTTGTTACTTCATGGGGAAGAACAGGCCTAATACATTAGACAGAACAGAGATTTTTCCTGAGTGCTTGAGACGGTGTGTCTATGCTTCATCCACACTGAGAAAACAGTAGGCCCCAAAAGCAAATACAAGTGTTACTAAAGACTGCAAGCTAGAAGCGCTACTCTTGGTGAACAATGGATACCATCTCCAGGGCACCTTGGCCTTGTCCCTTCTGTTAGCTATTTTTCTAGCGCATCTCCTTGGCAAAGACAAGATCTTTGGACTTCAACATAACAATGTTTTCATCCCTAGATGCCTGATATCCTGACATAATAGCTGTTTAAGAAAATAATGAAGCAATTGTACACAAAGACAAAGGATAGAAAAACATGCTTCCACGCAGGGTTTTTTCTCACTGTAAGACTTTCCAAAAAGAAATCCCATAAAATAGTAAAATGGACTTTAGTCTGTCTGGCGGGCTGGTATTGCTAGTATTTCAGAACTGAAAGGCAAAGATAGACTTTCCTCTATTCTGTTGCTTCTAACCTTCTGAGGCGGAGGGATTTGCATTAACTCCACTCTGACCCACATTCCATGCACTTTTGTCCTGGCTGTCATTGGGTAACCCCTCTCACCCTGTAACCACAGTGTGTTATACTTCAATTAGTGCCTTTCACTCAGGGGCAGCCCTTGTTCAGCCCTTTCCCTTTCTATCTTGGCAAGTGTTTTTAAAACTATTCAGTGTTTTCTGGTGGTGAGGCTGCACGTAGTAGAAGACAGAGGTACGGTGAAGGGCAAGCCCTCAGGGCCAGCCAGCCATCACTCATTCTTATTTCTTCTCCAGGCACTGGCCGCCCTGGAGAATCAGCGTGCAGACACCTGACCGCAGGCTGGAGCAATCTGTTCTTGCGACTGATGAATTTTCTACAGTCAGCACTGTTATACCGTCATCATGAGCAGACACAGAGCCTCGGATTTGAAGATTTTCCTGGGAAAGGAACTTCCTGATTATTTGAACTGTATTACTGAAATTCTTTCTAAGGCCTGGTGATTCAACCCTGTTTGTTCATGGCAAACATAAGCACAGCTAGGACTTGAGGGTGTTTCTAGTTAAAAATGTTGTATATACCATCTGTATTAAGATGAATGTGTGGTCAGAAACCACAATTTGTTTTCTGCTGAGTGTTTACTTTTCACATGTAACGCATATAGAGAATGGGGATAGCTAAATAAGGTTAATAGAAGGCAGGTGATGTCTGCATTTTCTTTTTAATCTAATGGAGTTGAAGGATTGCAGTAATGCCTTGGTGTCTAGATTTTGGGGTGGTACTGTATTTATATTGGCTATCTAGTAAATTTAAAAGTTTTGTAAGCCACAAGAAAGCAGTACAATGTAACTCTTACCAGAGGCACAGCATAAACCCCTGACAGAGTCATCTGCTGATGGAAACTGCAATGCACCTGGCTGAGGCACCAAACAGAAGCGGAGAGACTAGTCCTTAAGGTTTGCTCCAACAGTGACACTTACTTCAGTGCTTTCAAAGGCTCAGGATGGCTCAACGCACTGGGAAGCAGATTTAATCCCACCCCTTTCTTCCTTGCTAAAGAGAGAGTGAAATGAACAAGAATAAGACTATTCTAATAGCAGCTTTGAATTTATTTCCATTTAGCATTAAAAGATGCATGAGTCACTGTTGTGGGGGCCTCATATCCACCTAATTCGTTTCCAAACTTCTCACCGCATTGCTGAACCTAACTCAAGTTAACCAATTTGGAGTAGAGCTGGATTTGAGTGGGACAAGTACTGTGACCACTGTCTGCTCTTGAAGACACACTCCCTGCTCGAGCCAATTATAGCATCTTGCAATTCAGAGAAAGACAGGTACAAACTTGGCCTTGTGTGGCAGTTCGGGCCTAGTAACGCCTGCCATTTTCATATACTGATAGCACTGATCATAACAACATAGAGAGTTACCAAGTTCAATGTTCATTACTCCATAGCTATGGAATATGCTAGAAGGTGGGAGGAATGAATGCCTTAGAGGTGCTAAAAGTCAGGTGAAGACAGATAAGCAAACATGGATAAACTCCCAAATGGGTACATATAAAGCATATGCATAAAAGAAATATAAGCGTTACTTATAATAAGAGGGGTTCTTCATTTTCCCCATGCTAAAATGTGGTTTCCATCTCTTACCTTCTCTCTCTGCTCGTTTGTAATAGAGTCTTTTCTTCCCATTGTCCTCCAGAACCCCATTGTACAAGCATGGGAAATTCCATTTTCCCAAGTATGGAAAACTCAACTTATTTGGGGTTGAATGTGTGTGTATTCATATTCATATATATGTGTTAATGCATCTATTTAACATATATATTCTATACATGTAACATATATTTTAAGTTGGATATATATGTGAATATATATATAATATATGTTTGTGTGTTTATTTAACCAGTACACAGTCCACGCACTTGGAGACCATCACATTCATGGATAGACATGGCCACTCTACATACTCCAAGTTCTAGTCTCTTCTCTCATGGTAGACATAGGCATAGATCTTAGAAAGCAATAACAACAGGTAAATAACTGGGGCACAGGAAAAGGGAGGGGAAGAGGAGGTTAAAGATTCTCCCTTTCTGGGAGACCTAGCCCTGCCGCTCACCAGTTGCAGCATACAGGAGAGCAGAGTCCTGCACTGGGCCTGGGCAGCACCCTGGAGCTGACCTGTGTAAGGGCAACCCTGGGGGCATGAGGGCAGGAGCCCCCTACTGGAGAGAGAGCCCTGCACCTCACCTGGGCAAAACATTAGAGCTGGCCCTGAGGATTTGAGTGTGGATGACCCGGATCTGAGGGCCTGAGAGCAGGAGAACCAGCTCTGCTCCCTGCAGCGGGTTGCACGGGGTGAGCTAGCTAAGGCAGTGCTGGGAATCTCACCTGGATAGAGATAATGAAGGAATGCTGGCAGGCTGACCAACCCCGATACCTAGGCCCCCAAAACAGGCCTATGAGTTAGCCCACCGCGACGTTCACCAAATCTGTGAACTGTTGGAGTATGTGAAGGGGACAAACCTACAATTCCAAAACAGCAGGATCTACATGGTGCAGGATATCCAAGAGGAGCCTCACTGAGACCCCATTATTGGTGGTGTAGCAGAAACCAGAGGCCTTAGCCAGAGGGTTGACTCCTGGAAGTGCACAGGTGTAAGTAAAGATGAATGGACTAAAGAAAGACTGTGTGATTCAGAAGGCCACACTACAGCCTCCATAGCAAGATTCTTCTCCTTTTGTTGATGTTGTTATTGTTTTGCTTTATTTTGTTGGCTTGATTTTTATTTTTCTTTCTTTTAAATTTGGTTTTGTTTTGAGGGTGAGGTTGCAAGGGCAGAGGGCAGATGTGAAGGGACAGGGAGATAAGTGGGATGGGAAGGCATGACAAAATCCACAAAGAATCAATAAAAGTGAAACAATATTTTAAAAAAGATTCTTCTCTCTCCCTCTCCCCACCCCATCCCTGTTCTACCCTCCCTTCCCAATCCTCTCTCTCTCTCTCTCTCTATGACTTTGTCTCTTCAAATTCTTCCAGTCTCTCTGTCTTTTAGTCTTGGGTAGCAATAAGTGCAGCTGCTTCCCGGTATCTGCCCATCTGACCTCAGCTGGGAGGCATCAGAGCACCAGTTCGGGTCCCTTCCAGTTTGTGGCTATCAGAAAGGAAGGTCCCTCAATCAGATTGACATTAATCTTTTTCCCAAGTCTGTGCAGATCTCCAAGTCTAATTTATTGGAATACTCTGTGTTCAAGTCCTTTCCAAACATGAGCCAGTGCTAGACATCAAACTGTGATCCTGTGCAGAAAACATGCCTCTGCACCACCTGTCAGACCAGCCACAGACCACAGAGCCTGCCTGTCCTTCCAAAGCTCCATGGAAGAGAGGCGAGTGACTGGACATTGGGTAGTCAGAAGCACGATGGGGCAATGATGCAGCTTTTCAGCTTTCTCTTTTGCCATGCTTACTTTTCCAGGGAAGACTTGAAATCTCTCTCCAGGGCCAGTGGCTAGTCAGAGAGACAATTCCAGTCTAACCTGGTAGAACAATGAATTTACCTGAGAATCTTACTGGAACATGGGTGAGGGTTTGCCTATAGGAACTTAGGTTATATCACCCCAAAAAAGAAGCTTCTCATACACACTTCTAGTAATCTTCAACTTCTTACATATTCTCAAGGACATATAAGTCCCTACACACACACACACACACACACACACACACACACACACACACACCACTCAGAGGGGGAGGGCTTCAGACTTGTGAAGTGTTGCCTTGTGAGCATTTCCTCCCTTCCAAAAGTGAACTTTAGTGGGCCCAGTTTCACAGTTATGGGTAATCACACACGCTCTGATTTCAGTATGGCAATTGGCATACCACACCCTTTTATTTCATGTCTTTCTCTTGAGCTACATTATCATTACTTCTCATTTGATACTTTCATATGCAGCACCTACCACAATTACTATTATAAAGCTAAAATTAAAGGTGACAAACTTTAGATAAACTTTTTGTTTATTTCTGTTTTCTTTGTTTCATGCAAACATGGATGGCCATGCTATTAATAAAAGTTAGTTGAATGTTTTCAAAGAAAAGTAATTTCCTTTCTTGGTTTCAAAGAAGACTTTTTTTCTTGTGTTTTTGACTGAATGGCCAACAAAGTTTACAACTGATCCACCTAATTGCATTATGTTCGTTTGCTTGGCATAGCTGCATATAAAGCAATTTAAAAGTTGCCAAAATGTTAGTGTCAGGATATCAAAAAGATTTTTACACAAATACAAATATTCAAATTGTACTGTAACACACCCATTTGACATATTCACTTCCAGCTGATAATATAATACCAGTAGTGAAATAAGTGTTTGTTTACCATGCTAAAAATAAATAGAAACACTCAGTAAAAATAAACATGTCTGTAGATTAAGGGAAAGTATTTTTTTTTCTTTTCTAGAACCCAGACATGATTTCTAGGTAGCTAACTACAAAGCAACTTGAAGTCTACTAAATGGTGTGTATGGAACTCCAATGCTCAGTCATTAGCCCACGTTTGGATGAGAGACCACAGCTACTTAAAGGGAAACAAAATAACCTCAGTCTGTACAGTCAGCTCTTAACCTCCAAACCACACTGCACATAGCCACTTCTCACAACACAGCTTCTAGTGCTGAGCAATTCTCCAAGGAAGAATAAATTAAACATGCAGCCATTTTGCAAAGTGAGTTTTTCTTGCATGGCACTCTAAATATTTATATAACAGTCTCTGTAACACTCTCAGAATCTTCATCAAAAGCACTATGAAGGCCTCTTTTAGTAAACAAAATGTAAAATGCAAGCCAAGAACCCATACCTCGGGGCTAATTTATTTTACAATGGTTCATAATGTTCTTTAATTTTCCTCCCACCTCCCTGAAAAACATTACAAACCAAGAACAGTGTTCTAACTTAAACATCACAGTAAATTTAAGAGATATGGGATGGACAAATGACAAATCTAGGTGAAATATAAAATACAGAGACACAGCCGGGTAGTGGTGGCGCACTGTGGATATATTTTACTAGCATTGGTTAATAAGGAAGCTGTTGGAGGAGAAAGACGCCAGAACCTTACCAGTAGGCTACAGCCTCATGGTGATACACAGATAAAAACAAATGGGTTAATTTACGACGTAAGAGCTAGTTAAGAATATGCCTAAGCTACTGGCCAAACAGTGTTGTAATTAATATAGTTTCTGTGTTATTATTCAGGTATGAACATGTAATAGGAGCGACAGCTCTGCTCTCTGGAGCAGAGGCCATGCTCCCCTCTCCCGGGTAAACACCATGAAGCAAGCTGCCAGGTCAGACATGCTGAATCTTTCCCAGTAAGACTGATGCTACACAGATTATTAGAGATGGGTTGATTGGGATATGAGAATTAGCCTGTAAGGGCTAGAATTAATGGGCCAAGCAGTGTTTAAAAGAATACAATTTGTCTGTTGTTATTTCGGGGCATAAGCTAGCAGGCGGCCGGGGTGCTGGGGACGCAGCCCCACTGTTCCTATTACAACATAGTGCGTGCACCATGTATTTGCAGCTGCCAGCTTAGGCTAGATGAGGACATCAGATCCCTTGGAACTAGAGTCACAGGTAATTTTGTATCATCCAGATTGGATAACTAGGAAATAAACTCAGATGCTATGGAAGAGCTATTCATACTTTTAACCACTGAGACATCTAGCTCACATTCTAGCAGTAATTGACAGTTGTTCTTCTATACAAATAAAATGGTATGAATAATATGCTTTTAATATCATTATACATATTAAATTTCTTAGAGATCTTATGAAATAATTCAATTCCTAGTTTTAAAAACTGATCATAGACATGAAAATTCCTATGCTGGCATAAATTTATACATAATACAGCATTTATAAAATTAATATATGCTTGAATTCTTAAAGTTATTCTTTAGTGATGTAACCCCTGGTAGATCAACCAAACTCTAGGGCATGTCCCATGCCTAAGAGTAGCAGAGTAACATAAACTGGACTTACAGGGGTAGGGAGAAGAAAACTCAAATTTGGTTATGTAGGGAAGGTGGGGACGGTAGATACAGAAGGACTGGGATGAGGGAGGTGAATATTATTAAAATGCATTGTATGAAACTATCAGATAATTGATAAAAATATTTAATTTTTATTATTTTAGAAGAAAATATACTAAATTACCACAGTTATTTTGAATTTTGAAATTATGACTTATTATTACTTTTTCATAGTCTTCTGTAAATATTTTACCACAAGGAGGAATTGTTTATTACCTGATTAAGAAAATGTAAGTGCTATTGCAAAGATGTTCTTAGGGTCATAGTCAGCAAAATTGCTCTTGCTATAAAGTGGCATCTGGTTATTTGAAAGGAAAACAGGTGAAAATATTTGAGATCCCTGTTAAATATGGAATATACATGGCCCTATTACAGCTGGGATCTGTGTTGATATCCATGTTACCACCCAAGGCCATATCATGTCTGTGGTCTGTGCTGTAACCTGAGGCCATGTTAGTGTCTCTGAAATACGTTGCTGCCGTGAGCCATAGTGATGTTGGTGGGGGCTGCCACCAACAGCCATGTCTGGGTTTATGAGCCTACTGCAACCAGGATTTGTGTTGATGCCCATGGCCTGTGATATCACTGAAGGCTATGCAGATGTCTGTGGTCTGTGCTGCTGCCAAGGGCTATGATGGGCTTCATGACTCATGCAGCAGCAGAGGGCTATATTGATATCTGTGGTCCTTATTGCCACCAGAGACCATGTTGAGATCTGTGTCATGTGCTGCTGCTGGAGATAACCACTGTCCATGCTGTCACCAGCAACCTTATGGAAGTCTGTGAGCTGTGCCTCTGCTGACTGCGAAGGTCAAGGAAGCCACTTTTGCTATGTTAGATGACCACAGACTCACAGCTGAGAAAGAGGCAATGGCAGGCTTCTGTGACAAACCCTACCCACGCCCCACACCCCAAACAAGTAACAGCCTAGACAGAAGACAATTGAAGAAAACTCTTAAAAATTGTGACGGGGCCCTGCGATGGTGGTGTTTGCCTTTAATCTCAGCATTCGGGAGGCAGAGACAAGCAGATATTATGAGTTCGAGGCCAACTTGGTCTACAGAGTGAGTTCTAGGGCAGCCAGGACTTTAGGACTGTTATATAGAGAAACCTTGTTTCAGAAAACAAACAAAAGAAAGGAAGGGAGAGAGGAAGGGAGGGAGGGAGGGAGGGATGAAAGGAGGAGAAAGGAAGAAGGGGGAGAAAGGAAGAAAGGAAGGGAGGGAGGAAGAAAGGAAGGAAGGCTGGGAGGGAAGGAGGGAGGGAGGGAGGGAGGGAGGGAGGGAGGGAGGGAGGGATAGGAAGTTTTCAAAAAGACCATTGATCTTGTTTCAAGAGAATCATCACCAATTTGTTTATTTCTTTTCCATTTTTCCCTTCTTGTCTATCTGCCTTTTGTAATATTGTTCTTGCTTTTTTGTACAAAACTCAATATACACACTGATTATATAGTAGCTATACCCAATATGTGTTTATTAAACAAATTAAATGTGGCTAGAAGAAATGTGTGTTTAATATAAAAGACACAACTTATTTCACAGATTTAGTGTTTTAAAAATATAAAGTGGCTTATCAATAATTTCCCACTATTTACTCACTAAAGTATTTGAATAAAATATATTAAAATTTATCTTCTCTTTAAGCAAATGAGTAAAACAAGCAAGTAGTATTTATTTAAATGAAACACTAAACACTTCGAGGTTGTGTATATGCCTCACATGCTTGAAGAGCACTTGCTTGGCACTAAGTACATTTGGTTTCTTATTCTGCTTGACAACACATAGCAGCTACTTACTGCTTGTCATGGAATATGTATGGTGGCATAGGATTTACTCTTAGTAGTTCTTTATAAAGGTCAATGTATAAGAACGTATAGCTCAGTAGAAAATGTATTATGCATGACTAAATTATATATATATACACACACACACATATATATATAATGTTGACTGTACTGTGTAATAGAAACTGATCGTTCATGTCTGTCTTCTATCTCCAATGGTAAGGGAAAAATTACTGTCTTGCTAATGTAGCTTGCTTCAACTTATTGAAAACAAGTACCTCATTTATAAATTTAATTAACAGATCCATTTTAGAGAACTTTTTAATTTATCCTTCTCAGTGAAGTCATCTGGCATTTTAAGTGTAAATTCTCTCTATGTTTTATGCATACCCTTACACCAGAAAACTGCCCTCTTATAGACATGTGGTTATAAAACCAATAAGAGTAAAATTACTCCTACTTTTCCCTTAAGATTAGAAAATACAAAAAAAATCTTCCATTTAAATCTTCCATAAAAAAACTCATTTAGTATGAGTTAGAGTTAGTATTTTTTATTTTCAAGTCAAATTGGTCCTTATGACTTTAAAGACTATAACTTACTGGTTACCCAGCATACATGAATCAGTGAACTCTAGGTTCAGTGAGAAACCTGTCTCAAAAAATACTGTTGAATGAATGATGAAGACACTTGAGAC
Source organism: Alexandromys fortis (assembly GCF_014885135.2). Classification (NCBI taxonomy): domain Eukaryota; kingdom Metazoa; phylum Chordata; class Mammalia; order Rodentia; family Cricetidae; genus Alexandromys; species Alexandromys fortis. The sequence continues at coordinate 2,252,109 of NW_026068007.1, forward strand.
TGAACTCTAGAATACACGCACACATGCACACGAACACACACATGCATGTGCACATGCATATATACACATACACAAAAATCTCTATTTTTAGCTTATCATTATTTCCCTTATAAGTCTCATAGAATAAATAATAATGGCAAGCAATATGATGAGAAGAAGAGGGTATAGTGGCAAAGGAGAAGAAGCCATAAGATAGGAAAGAGTATATGCAAAGCATCAGAAGAAATCACCCCCATTCATGTATAATTCTTAAAAACAGAGGACTCAGAACCCACGTGAGCCAGAATGGTGAGAGATGAGGCTGAGGAGATCGACAGATGACATATATTACCCAGAGTGGGCTCCTTAATTGGTAACTGGAGCATCATAACCAGATTTGAAGATTGGAGGTCAATGATGCTAATCTCTCAGTTTGGGTTGTTGTATTTTGATTTGTAAGAGAATGTTCATGTTCATGAATTATGTAAGCTATAATATATAGGCAACTAACTTGAGAATGATTTTGGGGAAAGAAAGATGTTCTTTGTTAGGGACTTCCAACAAGTAATCGGGGAAATAGTTTCCAATAGAGAAGTAACCCTTGGAACTATGAACCATAGTAAACCCTCCTTCGTGAGTTGTTTCCCTCTGGTCTTTTGAAATTAATATGTAGAATCTCCCTGTATTACCCAGGCTTTTACCTCAGGCTCCCTAGTATAGATTACAGGTTTGTACCAATATGTCAAGCCAAATTTTCTATTTTTAAAAATATTAACCTTGGAATCAAACAGAGCAAGTCAAATATTTGCATATATCTGATCTCATGGATGCACAGCTTCCGGTTAGTCATCTGACAGCCTACTTTTCTTCATGCCAAGAGCCTCAGTTCAGGGCAGAACTGAAGCCTCCCATGTTCTTCCTTTGACAGAGCATTCCTGCTCACCTGCCTGCCTTTGAGTATCTGCCAACACTGCTAATGGATACTGACCTGAAGTTTAAGTACATAGTCCTTGGATTGTTTTCACATGGTTGCTCTTCATTTATCTCTACACGCAGCAGGCATGGACAGTTTTCATGCTCATTATCATCTCTTGTATCAAATTCATTGGCAAATTTACCAGTAACCTACCTTTGGTTAATATGTGTTTATCACTTATTACACCAAACCATTTAATAATGACATTCTATCATGAAGATTTCAGTTGCCTTAGTTGCCTTATAGAACAAGAGAAGCAAAGAAGAAAATGGCATTTAGATAGCTTATAGAGAATATTCACAAAAGCGGCATACATTGTTAGTCAGAAATGAAGGTGAACTTTTCAATAGTAGTTCATGCGATAAATTATAGATTCTCTGAGTCTTGCATGTAGAGATGAATCATTACTAAAGGGGTTTATGTGGTTTCTTAAAAAAAACATGGCTTGTAAAAAGCCTTTTTACAAAATTTTCTTAACAAAGGGGTGTTAAATAGAAATTATCTTATTACTACAAAAGTATTTCCTAAGTGGTAGGAAATAAAATGATACTGGAACAGTAGGACACTATCAGTCAATGCGGGTTGGAAAGTGGCAGAGCTTTCCCGATGGCTCTGCTCTGTTCTTACAGTAAGTTGTGTATGAAGTCTGTGACACAGAGACATTTTAAAATTCAAACCATGAATCAGAAAAAGTCATTTTGAAGACAGATAAAGCAACTGGCAAATTCTAATTTCAGTGTTTTCTGTGTTTTTGCAGATAGCAGCAGAACCATTTTCAAACCGCAGCTGCGTATCCCTTTCTCCCTCCCTGGGCGCAGGCAGCCTTCAGTTTTCCCATCTCTGCTCAGTTCAGTTCTTCACCCTTTATCCTCCCATTATTCCAGCCTCCTCCAAAGGAGAGGTGTGGGTTTCATCTATAAGAGTCTGTGCAGCAGCCTGAGCAAGGGCTTCTAAAATGCAGATGATGAGGCCTGTCAATCAGAATGCCAGGGGGTGGAGCCCAAAGGATTTATCTTGTCACAATCATTTAAGCAGCCCCTATACATATCTGATGTAGAAAATTACACCCGGTCTACCTCAGAAATCCCAGTATCCCTTAGATTTACTGTAAGTTTAGTTAGCTAATGAGAATATAATCTATATTTTCTTCCACTTTGCTTCTCCTTTGAAAGCCAACTAGTTTCTTAAAGTTTTGATAAGATATTTATTAAGGCTGTGTTCAGTCCTAGAAACATATATAGTATGAAACCCTGAATGTACTCAGTACCCTATATTGTTTGTTGATTCATTTAAATATATTTACATTAGAGTGAGAAGTATAATCTAACTGTGAGCAATCCTGGATACGTTCCTCATTCCATTTCTTATATTTTAGGTCTATGGCTGCTTTCACAGTATAATTGTATAATTTAGTACTGTGGCCAAAATGGCATGTATTGAAAAGCATAAAATATTTACTAGTAGCACTTAACAGAAAAATCAAGTTGGCCCCAATTCTCAACCAATTTATCAGGCAATGCAAAAGGTCATCTGGCCAAAAGAAGTCAACCCTAGTTGAGCAACCGAAAAGAGGTAAAGCAAATGTGTTTCTATTCCATTGGTATTTCTTAAATTCTCTTCAGTGGTCATTTTCCTGGATAGTTTTAGGCTCCAAAGAGCATTCGTCTCTAGAAAACTATTTAGTAAGTGTCCACAAAACTCCACATTTTAACTTCCTCTCTCACCTGTTCTTATGTCATGTCTGCATGTTTAATACACATCTTTAACCATTTCTAGATGTATGCGATGCGTTTCCCTACATAAATTGTATGCTCATAGGTAGTTAAAAATAAAACAAAAATAGGCGGTGGCCACATTCCCTTGTGTTTATGCATTGTTTCTAAGCCTTAAATACTATCCTTATGCTAACAAACATTAAAGATGACAATGTAACATATAATATCTATTTTATTTCCCAGGAAAAAAGAAAGTAAATCAGTATAAATTATGTCTTCACATTTGGTTGATTACAACTATATTAATTTTGATGGAGTTGAACCCATTAGATGGATTTTATGGTCTGGGAAATCAACAAATATCTAAGAAAATATGTGTTCCTCTGCCTATAGTAGCGGAAAAAGGAGAACCTACTGTGTACTTGGTTTTTTGTTTAGATTGTTGGCTGCTTGTTGCTGTTGCTGTATGTGTAGGCCAGAGGTCAACCTCAGGTATCAACTTTTGGCAGTATTCCTTAGGAACTGTTCTTGAATTACAAGCTATATTTGTGCCATCATTTTCCGATTTTTTTTTTAATGCTTGTGCTGGAGATTGAAGCTGGATCCTCATGCTGATATGGCAAACACTTTACCAATTGCATTGTGTTTTCAGTCCCCAAAGACACTGTTAGAGCTCGTTCTATTAGTGGGGGGGGGATTCCATTCCCTTCCAGCCTTCCCTACAACACACACACACACACACACACACACACACACACACCTCTTAATCATCCCCCTCAGGTATACTAAGAAACAGAGGAAACTTTCCAATAGTGAAGCAAAAGTAGAGATTTTTGCAAGAGAAGTCATGCTAAGCTATAAGAGCTAAACAAATAAACACAACTCAAAACACTTCTAGGCAATAAAGTGTGCATGTTTAATTTTTTCACATTCTTGAAGATGATTATTGTAGTGCACTTTTCATTAAAAAAAAAAAGACATCGTTTACAGAGATAACCCTTTTCCTCTTGTGCCTTACTGTGACTTTGCGGACATAAACTGCTTCTATTGGAGCTTTAAGGGGCTTCAGGCTGACAGTCTCAACTGGAACCAGCTGCAGTTGTTTGGTGCACAACTGACCAAGACACTGTTAATGGTTCGAACAGCAGCAAGGACAGGAAGCAAACTTAGAAGTACTTCCTAATAGGCGACGACTCAATTATACTTTGGAAGCTTTAAGAGATGTAGATAAAATTACAGATTCCTCCTTTTCACCTCAGAGGAAAAGTTTACGGAGACACTAAAATCTGACTCACGGGTATCATCTATAAATGGTAGGAAAGAAGCCTTGATGTGCATGACAGAATATAATCAAACAAGTGAAATTGAAAGAACGAAGTAGGAAAGGCAATAGAAATAGAAGAAGCAATTAGGCAAGCAAGTGTAGCCTATCTTTAAAAGTGCTGAGAAACTGAGAATTCACAGGATACAGGGGAAACATCACTTTTACACAATGTACAATCATTGGTTCACTAAAATCTCATCATTCTTTCCCCTACCATGCCAAAAGACTGGTGATAGATTGGTGTTATTATACCACTATGCAGATGTGATGTGGGAGTGTCATATATCAATCTGTTGATTTCATTGGTTAAGTTATAATAAACCAACTGCTTGGCCTCAGCTTGGAACATAGATGGGAGGAGTAAACAGAATAGAATTCTGGGCGGAAGAGGAACGGAGGCTAGAATCTTCCCGGTAAGCGCACCTTGGGGTGCTTACAAACATTATTAGAAATGGGCTAGTCCAGGTGCGAGAATTAGCCTATAAGGGCTAGAGTATGGGCCAAGCAGTTCTTTAAATGAATACAGTTTGTGTGTTGTTATTTCGGGCATGAGCTAGCCAAGCGGCCGGGGTGTTGGGGACGCAGCCCCGCCACCGCTTCTATTTCAACACAGATGCATTTAGCTTGGGTCACAGACATTGAAAACTGTAAGTATATGATATTTGCTACTTTGCTAGCTACTTTCAAACTCAAATCAGGCACAAATTTATTTATGAATATCAGTGTCACCAAACTACCAAAAAAAAAAAAAAGCAGTGGTTACATAGATCACCCTGCATATTAAATAGATACCCAGCACTATTTTAACAGTTCTCAGGTGGAACCACAAAGCTGAAACAGGCTAGCATGTGGCAGGCAGGCAGTAATTGCCTTAGTCAGTGTTCTAGTGCTGTGAAGAAACACATGGCCGAGGCAGCTCTTATAAAAGAAAGTATTTAGTTGGGAGCTTGCTAACCATTTCAGGGGCTTAGGCCATTATTGTCATGTCAAGGAATGTGGCCCTCAAGCTACATCCTGATCCATAGGGACAGAGAGCGGGGTGGTCCGTGGGCCTGGTGTGGGCTTTTGAAACCTCAAAACCCAGCCTATACCATACTTGCTCCAACAAGCCCACACCTCCTAATACTTTAAAACCGACTGAATAGTGCCACTCCCTGATAACTAAGCATTCAAATATATGATCCTTTGGCGGGGGGGGGGGGACATTGTCATTTAAATCAACAGAGTAATGATCAAAATAGAAGGTAATGCGTAAGTTAATAACTAGCTGGAGGTTTAGGTTACAGCAGCACACATGTCAGTCCAGTTGACACATGGAATGGATCTGTCCTCAGGTATAAACGGAACGTGAAACAAAAGTCTAGAAGGGTTCAAGACCAGAAACTTTTCTGCGTGCTAACATAGCACGTGTGGGAAACTCCACACCTAATCTCAAGTGGTGGGTCATAATCAGTATGCAGGTGTGCTAGAAACTTATGCCTTCGCCTTCAATACTGCATAAAATTATCTTTGGGTAGTTATATATGGTGTGTATAAAACAAAAATAAACTTTGTATTTAAAATTGGCTCCCATATTACACACACCACACATACACACACACACACACCTGAAGAGGAAGGCCAAAATTCTAAACATTTCTTGACCTGTAATTTTCAGTGGAGTTACTAAACTTGGAGAATGGATTATGCAGACATTTTCCAGACACCACCTAATGCACATTTAGTTGCATAATTCTACACGGGACAGTTGCTGGGAATGTTTACAAATTACGGTGAAAAGATCAAACTATGAAAACACATGTGTGCAATTCTAACGCAGAAAACATTTCTAAACTGTGTCTGTTCTTGCCATTACTCCAAGAGGAATCATTTGTTAAAGACTTGATGTTATCCTTGGAGGAAAAAGAAAGGATTGTGATTTGCTGTAGTATCTTTTCCTTTGTCATTCTACTCATATGCGGATCCTCCATGGAAAAATACATATTGAGAAGTGCATTGAAGACACTTCTTTAAGCGGTTTGTCAGTGTGACTAGTGTTCAGAATTTAGAAAAAAATCACACTGCTCTTCCTAGTAGTTGAGAAACTGACTTTAATAATCTGTGATATGCCTCAGAAATAAATGTCCCTCCACCCTAACAGCAGCCTTTCTGAAATTATATGTATACAGTTTAAAAGAATTGGTTTTCATTTGTCCCTTAAAAATAATGATTTTATTCCAAGTCAAAAAATCAAATACCTAAGGACCAAAACATACAAATTTAACACAGTGGAATAAGTGTAGCTGTCCCAGAGTGACACGCAGGCCCAGGCTGTGGGAGAAATGGCAAGGACTGTGGTATGAAGCCTCCAGTTTTCTAAGCTTTTAAATTTTACTGTGTCTATTTTGGTAACTAATTAAAATGTAAAACACTGTAAAGGTCAAAGCCACAGACCAAACAAAGCTTGTCTGTGGATTGTGTCTAGCCAGAGGGATGGCTCACCTTCCTTCTGAATTACCGGATTGAGCTGTTTGGGGTATTTCCCTCTTTGTCTGGATTTAACCTTCTAATTTATCAGCAACCCATCACATTAAAGGCAATGCCTGAATGCTCTCAGTAATGCCAATATCGGTAGAATTTATGTAATCTTCCTCTTACCACGTCCACTTAAAAGAACGAATGATTTTACATTGAGAAGTAATGATAAAAACAGAACTAAAATTCTGGAGTTGCACTGGCTGTATTTCAATCCCATCTCTGCCACTGGCCAGACAAGTAAGGTTGTGCAGGGTTCACGGCTCAGTTCTACACCTGTAAGATGGCAGTGATGGCAACTGCTATTACAGCTTTACGTTTAAGTGCATGTGCATTTATACGTGTGTGCATGCACAGACTTACAAGTGTTTGTGATATTTGTCATTATTCCCTAGCGGCAAAGGTGGTGAGCAGTCCCGAGCTTTTGCATGTCTCTCTCACATTAGCAGTGGCCTCAGATAACACTCCTCCTCAGACAGAACATGCAGGAGAATCAGGTCCCTGTGGCAAATCCCCAGTCTTTGTCCTTAACACCAGATGTCACTGCTTCTTCAAAATGTCATGACTGCACATTTCAATGAGAGGAGATACACAGAAAGCTTCTGAAAAACTAAAAACATGAGCAGTTATTACTGTGTCATGATCTTTTTATCTTCCCCCCCACATCTTGGAGAGGATCCATTTTAAGTTAGGGACATTTTGTCTCTGAAGTTAGAAGGCTTAAAAAAGATCAAAAGACTTTTTTTTTCCTCTCCACGGGTTAGTGAAGCATGGGAACTTAATAACAGATGCTTGAGCTAGATATAATTTGCCATGTTATTTCATTCAAGCTCATTTTCGCATTGAATGACTGATGGTTTTAAATTTCTAAGGGGTAACCAAACATTTCTGTATGCTTATAAACAGAAAAAAACAGAGTCACATGAACTCTCTACTTTATTCAGAACGTCATATAAGTTTATAAACTGTAAACAATGACATTAAATTAATTTTCAGGCATGGATACTCATTCATTGGAAAAGTTTAGATGCATTCTGTCTTATAAAGATTCTATAGCTTGATTTCTTATTTCAGGAATTCCTACAAATAAATAAAAAGTCAGATTTACGGCACTGTCTATCAATTTTCTCCTTTCCAAAGTAAGAGAAGGTAACCATAAACTCTCAGAAGTAACTCTGGTCATGAGGCATGTTGCTCACATTGTCACTTGGGAATGTGCCTCAGCTCATGTGAAATCTAACCTGCAAGCCAAGGAGAGCACAGTCATATGGCATGGGAAAGTCTCTGAGACAAAATCAAGACACACACACAGCCAATGCAGAACTCAAAGGCAATGCAGAACCTAAAGCTTGGTGCACTGCCTTCAGACCTAACATCAACTCTCTGGAAATGTGTCTACATGTTGCTTAGGGGCATATTAAAACTGACAGTGCATGAGTTGCAAACAAGCTATTTTCTCTCTCACAGATATTTCTAACTTCTATCTAGCCTGGCCGTGCACACCTGTCATTTTAGCAAGTGCATCACAAGTTGGAGGTCAGCCTGCACTGCTTCGTGAGATGCTGTCTCAAAAGATTAAAAAAGAAAGCACAAGATTCAGGGGTGTAGGTCGGTACTAGAGCATTCCTTAGCAAGTGTGAGACCCTGAGTTTAATCTTCTGTCATGGGGGACAAAAGCAAACAAAACAAAACACATCAGTGCTTTTCCAATATGTTGAGTAGACCATCCATATGACATCCCTTGGGGGCTCGTTAAAATCTCAGATTCTGTATCTGCCCTATACCTGCCAGATGGGATGAGGTATAGAAGTTAAAAGTCTAGAGTTTTGAAAGACAACTCGGGACATTGTTGTGAAAAATGGAATTTGAGAACTGTTAATATCCAGACTCTGTTACAGACATTAACACGAGTGGAATGATTAAATTTGAGGGGAAAAAAAAACATTAATTTACTTGAAAACCAATATGCTTTAAAGTCCCAGATCTACCAGCACTTTCTCTATAAACTCCAGTGAGTTTTCAAAGGGCTGTTTTCTCACCTACTTTCTGATCTGTGGAGTCACCCAAACTTAAGATTTAACCGATGGAAGCATGTAGCTTATAATAGAAGTAAGGTACTGTATTTGTTGCTTGTAAACACAGCCACCAATTAATTCTGTAATGTGTCTCAGCAAAGACAGTCTAAATGCTACAGGTATTTCAAACGAAAATAATGGCATAGAAACTGTCATCAATAACAGTGTCTTTGTGTCGCATAATTGCTCCTTTTAATGCATTCGCTACTCTAAAAAGAAAATAGCTTAATTAAAACTAAATACTACTAAAGGTTGGAGTTTAAGATATAGGTCAAAATTAGAAACATGACATTAAAGCTCAATAAACCAGGAAATCACACTTCAGATGTGAAATCCACAGAAAATCCTCTATAATGCTCATTTGGGCTTGGTTCTTTATCATTTTTCTTTGAAGATTTAAGACAAAAAACTTTAATTCTTTCATGTCTTTACATAGTAATGATTAGAAAAATCCTCAAGAATGTAGGTCACTGTTTTATAATCAAGTTCCTTCTCACTGTTTTCTGACTATGGATTAATATTATCTGATTGTTCCCCTATTAAAGTTATGGTATATTATTTCTCCTATACGTAGTTCACAATTATTATTGCCACAATGGAGTTTTTTCCTCAATGACAATTAGTCTTTTAAAGAAATCTAAATATCCTGGCCTCTGTTTATAGGCATTTAGAATGTTTACATCTTAAAGAAAATTATTAATGTAATTCAAACAATAGTTCTAATAATCTAATGACAATCTAAAGAAATAAGCAAGCTAAAACTCTCAGAAAGTCCATTTAAGATCACATGGTAGTTCATGCCTGGAATATAAACACTTGAGAGGTTGAGACAAAAAAAATTTTGTGAGTTTGAGGCCTTGTACCTGTTTCTACACAGTAGATTATGGATCAATCTAGACTACAGAATGAGACCCTGTCTCAAAAACAAGAAACAAAAAGAAAACATAGAAAAAAAGTGTTGTATATCTATAGAGTCATATTCCTTAAGAGGTTCTGAGTATTTTTCAATTTCTGCACCCCATCTCAAATGCTTTTTTAAGTATTTTATTTACCAATCTATTAAAATAGAAGTGAGTTTCAATGATAATTTTGTATAACTATTTGTTTAACAACCTTAAATAAACTAGGCAGTGCTGGATAAATTTTAGTATTTGCACAGGATTGGTTCCATAATGTTTTATAAAAAAAGGTATCTATAATTTTCTCTATCTAGCTAAAATTTCTTTGGGGCTTTTTGACTAAGATCACTTGATTAAAAAACATTACACAGGAATTAAAGATCAATCACATTTTGGCTCATGTAACCAACACAAGGACCCAGGTCCTCCTGTTCCTTAAGGAATCTTACAGAAAGCAGAAAACATGGCTTGCTGTGAAATTCCACACCTGAAAACACATTTCTGCACCTGGCCAGCTTTTTATCAGCAATCCCCTTCTCTAAATTCTTACCCCAGGGCAAATAACTGAGTTAGCTTTTACTTCTCCACCTAACTCTCCAAGAACTCTTACTTATGCCAAGAGTTGTGTTAAACTCTTCACAGCCCTGTTTGCTTCTGTAATTGTTAACCACCACTCGTGAACTGTGAAAAACGGAGCCCTATGCTTTGCAAAGATGTGGTGTGTAACTGGGAGTCTCTTTTCCTGTGACCGACAGAGCATCTGTGGGCTGGCAGGTTCCTCAGCCTTAGCAAATATTCTACGGCAGGATATTGCATGCAAACTGCTCGCGCTTGCAAAGCGTCCATTTGATCGTTAGAACTGAGGTACGCAGTGAACAAATTCTGAACCTTACTCTTAGACAGCTGAAGTGGTGTGGGGGCCCTCTAGGAAATTGCCACACCCAGGAACATATACTGAAGAAATGGGTGAGGCCTCAAGTCAAAACTATTGAACTCAAGAACATACAATAAAGTAATAGCAGATCTGGAGCTAGAACTTTGCTTTTCGGATGGCTCATTCAGTATTTTTCATGTAGATGCCTACAGATACTTTGTAAATCTATTCCCATCTAGCCCTTGTATCCTACAGCTTTGATGAATTTAACTATACCAGAAATAGACAACTCGACTCAGAATAGGAAATTGAGTTAAAAGAAAAATAGGTGGAAAAGCAAGAACATAATAACCATATCACATCTTAGGCATGAAAGAAAACACTTTCTCTGGAATACTGGGACTTATAGCCACAAAAGAAAAAAAAGCAAGAATACGAGGCTGCCTTAAGTTTCAGTTCCTCTTGTAACAGTATCTGACAAGCAAAGCAGTTTTGCAGTTTCTTTTGTTAGTCTATGATGGCACCAGAAGGGAAATGACTGGTGCATGACCATGAGTTACCAGTTACTGCCATTCTGAACTGTAAAGAAACTTGTAGTCACAGTAGAAGTAACATTGACCTCAGCTATTTTTACTACTTTATTTATCTAATGATGTAATTCACCTATAACTGTTTATTAATCAACATCATCAGTGTCTTATTGTATTATTACTTTGAATATACACAGCAAAGTGAACATCAAAATACACTGAGAGCATGGCCCTTCTCTGCTATTGGCAAAGATTTTCTAAGTTTAGGAATTCAAACTCAAATTGTTCAGAAAATTACTCTCCTAGTAAGTTTCTTCTTAAGTTTGAGTCCTAAACTTCCCTCTAAAGATATAGTTTTTCTACCTATTTACTACCCCTTTTTTTCTATATTTTGCCCATGGTTTCATATTGAAAGCTTTCTATTTCCTTTCCTTTTAAAGACCTTTAGAGTCTGGCTCTAAATATGTATCAAGCTGTATAGTTCCTGACTATATGTTCATCAATCATAAATGCACAGCAATTCAAGTTTTCAATAGACATCTTTCCCAGGTCCAGTTTCTGTGTATGTGTCAACCAGATATAACAAATAATATAATATAACACCTCATATAACTAATGCCAGAAAAGTCCACCAAGTTGGGATAATTTCTCAGGAAAGGAAGATGAGCAAGGAAAACAAGATGTGCCTGTGTTGGTGAAGCTCAACTGAATGTTATCCTACTTGTTGCAATGAAAGAGAGCATATGCTACTATGAACCTATATAAACTCGTACTTCAACTAGAGCAGAAATCACCATGGGAAGTTCACAAAGGTGGTAATAGTCAAATGTATCTGAAAAAGAGGTGGGTAATATAAGTTAGGGAAAGACTATGAACTAGGATGCTTAATCAGAAAAATAAGCATGAACAGGAGTAGTGAAGAGTCTGGCACACCCTGAAGCAACTAAAAGTATTTTAATATACATGATCTCAGGTTACAAAGGTAATAAAAACCAGAGATAAATCTTGGGGACTGGTTGGAAAATAAATTATGGAGCATTAGCCATGATCACCAGGAAATTTGATTTCATCCTAGAGGCAATGTTAAGAAAACTTATGACATGGGAACACTAATAATAATAAAACAGGGTCTCATGATTAACACAGCTAAACTGCTACAGACTATATAAATAATAGGTAGCAGATATTGCCGGTACCACGGTAAGTGCGTGACTGGCATCATCTCAGCTAGCTCTTATGGAGCTCCACGAGACAGGCATTTCAGTGGCCCTTCTTTCCAGCATGATGCTAGTAAATACATAATCACAGTCAAGAACAGATCTAAGGGAAACAAGATTAGAAATGAAAAACAAACCAAAAAAGCCAGTTAATGGCATTGTTATATTAATCCTTGCCTAAGAGGACTTCAGCTTAATATGACACATTAAACCAGAAAAAGGAGAATAAAGGTGGAGGAGGAAGAAACAAGTCAGATAGAATCAAAAATCTTGTTCAGGGTAGATGCAAACAAAAGAGAAAAGAGACAATCAATAATACCCCTACTTGCCAATAGCAAGCTGATAGGAAAAAAGAAGTTGAAAATATGTCAGATCTGCACCAACCTTGGTGGGTAAAGTACAGTTATTTGGTGAACAAATGGGAAGCACTCAAGAGAAGCATGAGAAGCGTGATTGCTCAAATGAGACAGAAGGTGACTCGGATAAAATCACATAAAATATCAACATAGGTATTTCATGTCAGTGACTAAGTCCCATGTTTCTCTAGGATCCTTGTGCAGAAAAAGAGCAGGAATCTAAGGCCAAATCATGTTCCTTCTCTAAGTAGAGGTGAACCATGTGAATTGCTTTTTTAGTTACAATATAAGCTTCTGAAAGACACCAAAGTTTCTATCTACTGTAGTAGGACCAGTAAATGTATACCCCTTGCTTGACATAAACTATGAAATTCTGTTATAATGAGAAAAGGACTAGCTCAATTCCCTATTCTAGGAGAGGCTTTAGAGAGTTTAAAGGCATAGTAGACTGGATCATCTAGTGTGGCGGTTTGAAAAAAGTGGCCCCCAAAGGGAGTGGTACTATTAGGAGATGGTGTGGCCTTGTTGGAGGAAGTGTGTCACTGTGGGGGGAGGCTTTGAGGTCCCAGTGACACAGTTCACTTCCGATTGCCTATGGATCAAAACGTAGAACTCTCAACCCCTTCTCCAACACCATGCCTGACTGTATGCTACCATGTTTCCCGCCCTAATGAAAATGTATTAAACCACTAAAACTGTAAGCCGCCTAAATTAAATGTTTTCTTTCATAAGAGTTGCTGTGGTCACGGTATCTCTGCATAGCAATAGAAACCCTAACTAAGACACCTAGGAAGAGACAAGTGAGAGGACACATACACACACCATCAGTACTTTCCAGGCTACTTAGGCATCATTAGGATATGCAAGTCATATTACCTTGTCTCTTAATGTTTCTAGCATATTTCTTACCTTACATTCATTATTTTCTGGAACCTAGTAACTGTTGCTTTGCTATTTTATAAATTAATGTAAGGTGATATGAAGAAATTCCTAGCTCAACTATTCTTTCAAGTTTAACACACACACACACACACACACACACACACACACACACACACCGACATTCTGTACCTTGAAACTTCTAGATTATCTGATTTATCTGCTGTGGAAATCATCCCAAGCACAAAAGAGTAATATTCTAAAATGTTCATATAACAATTTTGAGAAAAATGAATAGCTAATTTTTGGTCAAAAGAGTTTGAGGCTAATAGTTGGTAGTCTAATGGTCACATCATAAACTCTCACAGGCATACAAGCATTAGCATTTTAAAGAATTAAATGCATAAGGAGGGAAGCAGAAACCTATTTTCAGCATCAGTATTTGACTATAGGTTCCATATACAGGAATACTCTGGTATAGCTGTTAAATCTTAGCTTTATTGCTACATGTTCAAAAACTGTTGGTACGCAAAACAGGGCATTCCACTCTAATAGAACTTCATTGCTTCTTTCTCTCTTTTACACAGCACCTAATCAACATTGTCTCATCTATTAAAATAGTTCATAATCCTTTATGATACTGATTTCAAATTCTAAGTAATTTGGTCCAAGACCCTCATTGTCAATGGAGAGTTAACTCCTAACTAATTAGAAGTTAACTCTCCATTGACAATGAGGGCCCATGGCTACTTATCAGCTAGTATACATCTTTAGAGAAGAAGTAGCTTGATCAATAGCCTACAAGACAAGTGAAAAGAGATGGGAGAGACAGTAGACCCACGTGCCTATGACACACACATGACTACATTCCTTATTGTACAATTGAATAGAAAGTAGATGCAGAGGGTGTGTAGGCCACTTCTTGATTCAGTGCAAAGTGAGCTCACAAGTCTCAATAAAGATTACCTTACTCTGTAGCCCATTGCTACCCTAAGTCTGATAATGAATAATGAAACAGAGCAATGCATCATTCCTTCTCTTGGAGCCCCTCCCACCCCTTGAATATTTTTGCTTTTCCTGTGTTTGCTCTCTTCCCTCCTGTCCTTGTTTCCTTATTCTTCTTGGGTGTGAGATAAAAAAAAGCCCAAAAGCCACTTACCAGGATGGCTTTGGTGACTGTAAATTGCTAAACACAAGCTCTCACCAAAGCTGAGACTGGTACTGTTGCACTTAAAGAACTCACATTATATATTATATAATGCACACATTATACAAATAATACATGCATAACCTGACAGAAAGATATAAAACACAAGCCTTTGTGTTTGTGTTTTGTTTATTTGTTTTTTTTTTCAAAAACAGAAGACCAATTAGCACACCAAACATGGAGAACTTGGTACCTAAATATTATTTTTTCATTCAAAAAGAATCATGAATCCTTAAAAAAATGGACAAGTCAAAGACTGGTTTAGAGAATCTATAACTTCAACTAGAGTATTTTGCTATGTCAAGAAATAAGAAAAACCTATACTACTAAGAAAAGACAGAAATACAAATTCTAGTGAATTCACTTGAAAAGAGCCTAAAGCTAGTAGAAATGAAATCATGTTTGATGAGTAAGATGATATTTACAAAGCAGTTTAGAGTAACCACCTACAAAGTACTTAATTACAAAGAGAAAATAGTAATGTTTTGGTAGACTAACCTAAGAGACACAAATTTAAACAATGAAAGTTACTATCCCTAATAGCAAAATGAATTGACATCATGACTGTGCTGACTAATTTTATACCAACTTGACATAGGTTAGAGTCATCTGAAAATGGGAATTTTTCTTAATTAGTGACTGATAAGGCAGGGCCCAGCCCATTGTGGATGGTACCATGAGGTGGTGGCCTTAGAGTCTATAAAAGAATTCTGAGCAAGCCAGAAGCAGCATTCAACCATAACGTCTTCATCAACTCCTGCCACCAGGTTCCTGCCCTTACTTCCCTCAATGGTAGACTGCAACATGAAAATATAAGCCAAATAAACCCTTACTGGTTTTTAGTCACACTGTTTCATCACAACAATAGTAACCCTAAGACAATGAGACTCCTTATAGGATTCTGTAAAGATACAAGATCATTTGAGTAGTAATAAAATATACCAACCCATGAGGAGACCTCAAAGAATAGTCTACAAGCTTGTCGATTTTACTTTACCAAAAACGTTCAGATTAGAAAATAAGGGTGAAGAACTGCTGTGGGACAATAGTCTTCTACCCTGTAAAGATTTATCAGTTTTAGTGCTTTAATAAAACACTGATTGGCCATTATCCAGGCAGGAAGTATAGGTGGGGCAATGAGAACAGGAGAATTCTGGCTCAATCTGTAGTCATCACCCAGACACAGAGGAAGCTAGATGAAAATGCTTCGCTGATAAAAGGTACCAAGCCACGTGGCTGACACAGAGAAGAATTATGGGTTAATGTAGGATGTAAGAGTTAATAAGAAGCCTGAGCTACTAGGCCAACCAGTTTATAATTAATGTAGATGTAGATCTCTGTGTGTTTCTTTGGGACTGAATGGCTGTAAGACCAGGTGGGACAGAAACTACTACCAACAAAGAACTCTGCACATGGAAGAGATAGGGCAGTAAATAAATTCTGAGATTTGTAAACAAAACTTCCTGGAGATGAGCTGTATCAGCATGGACTGATGAGAATGTGAGATTGTTGCTGCACAGGTGGCTCAAGAGTTAACAGGACTGTTGCTCTTGCAGGGGACCAGGGTGTGAGTCCCAGCTCCCACATTGGTGACTCACAACTCTCCATAACTCCAAGTGATGCAGGTGTCAAGTATGCACATGGTGCACATACAGACAAGCAGACACAACACTCACATATAAAATGAATAAATCCAAACAAAGAAAGAGAGAAAAAAAAGTTGCAGTGAAGTAGCATGTCAGAGACCAATTCTACTTTATCTCGGGCTGATTTTACCCCGAATAGCCATTTCTTGTCAATCTCTGTGTCAAAAAGAACATTCCATGACCAGTAGATTAATAATCTGTCAATTTATAAGACAATTAGTTTCCACCAATCCAAAGGTAAGAAAGTCGCCAGATAGCATCTGAGGCTAATTGGAGAGAGTCCCCCATCTTGCTGTATTTTCCACCAGCTCATTTTTCACATGCTTTGTTTGCTATCTCCTAGTTCTGTCACTTTAAACTTCATGAAACTGCCTCCACATGGGAACATGGAACATGGAGTAACATAGCTCTAGAACAAATGGTTTCTTACTACCTTTGAGGTGAGAGCTGTGTTTTTTGTGTGGGCAGATCCTATACTGATTGTATCATGAACCAGAAATTTAAAAACAAATTAATAGAAAATCAATAGAAGTTCGTGAATTAGATAATGACATTGTAGTATGTTGCTGATTGTTACAAAAGTTCTTTGGTGTTGTAAAAGAATGTCCTTAGGAACCACATTTCCATTATTTGTTATACATTAGCATAAAAACAAAGGGGAACAAATGCTAAGGAAATGGAGCAAATGTTAAAAATTCAGTACAATAAAATTACTTTCACATTTTTTTCTGTAAGAAAAAAAAGAAAATGATTTAAATGTGATTTAAGGAGTTATCAAATTTTGTTTTCTGAATCTGGTAAATAGATCCAGTGGATAATATATCTTTACTCCAATAATCAAGAAGTTCCCATGAGTGATGTACACAGGAAACAATAGGAAAGACTGGTCTCTTTTCCTTACATCAACCTTGTGCTTTCATTTGATGTAATTTTAACCCATACCGAAAAGAATATACTCTCATTTATAATCACATGGTAGTCAGGTTTGAGTAACATAACTTCAAAGTAAGAAAAGGAGTTATTCAAGCTAAAAGACTATGATTTGGAATATTAAAAAAATACAAACATGTTACAGGTATGGAATCTCAGGCCCTATCCACACAACGCAGGATATTGAAGTGAGATGTCTCTTCAGGGAACTGGGAGTTTTAGGGAATTTTACTCCAGCAGAGCTTTGGGGTTATAATCCAGCTTTACTAGTAATAATATGGTGTTTAAAGATATCCCATGTATTTAATGTAGCTATACCCCTAAAAGGAACAGTACAAAACTTTCTTATTCAAGTTTCATAAATTAACCTATGAAGGGTTGGAGATACTATTTGGTATCAGAGCACTTACCTAGCATGCATGAGGCACTGAATTCAAATCCCCAACACTACAAAATGAATTCAAGTGATAAAGTAAAATAAAGTTATATTGAATGGCTTTTCCAAGCTCATACAACCTACATAAACTTTGAGCTAGAAATTTACCCCTGTAGCACCAGAAAGACAAGGTCAATTCTCCTTTTGCCTTCATTCCCCTCTCTGAATAACATGAATACCAAAAACTGAAAATATCCCAAAAAAAAAAGACTACTTGATTGATGGATGGGATGGAATTCCACAAGAGTCCATGTGTTATCCTCTCACCCAATAGTGCCTTTCTAAACTCTCTGCCTATGAAGAAGCCTACACTGCATATGAGAAGATACACCCTAAACAGCTAACCAGTCTGACAAAATCATGTATAAAATAACTCAAATGTCAAATAATATAATTCATTTAAATCCAATACATTTAGTACAATTTGTTGAGAAGTTTAATGATCACAAGAAACTACATACTAGGTGTTTCAGTTGCTTTTTATTGTTGGGATAAGCACCTTGGCCAAAACCACTGTGGAAAAGAAAGAGGGTTTTTTTTTTTTAATTGTACAGCTTACAGTCCATCATAAGTGGAAGTTAGAGCAGGAACTAAAGGCAGGAAATGATGCAGAGCCCATGAAGGAATGCCGCTCACTTGCTTGATCCCCATGACTTGCTTGGCCTTCTTTTCCACGTAACTCAGGACTACCTGCCCAGGGGTGGCACGGTCCATGAAAACCTGTGCCCTCCCACATCAGTCATTGTCATTAATCAAGAAAATGCCCACAGACTTGCCTATAGCTCAATCTAATGAAAACACTTCTTCAACTGAAGTTCCCTCTTCCCAGATGACTCAGTCTGCATCAAGAAGACAAAAAACTAGCCAGCACACCATTTCATTAATAAAAAAAAAAAAGAGAATACAAAATTCCTCAGGAAGTGTGGTTCAAACATGTATACTTATATAAACATGAATAATTATGTATTTAATGCGCTTGTGTTTGTGCACACACAGACATATAGAGAGAGCTAAAAATATAGACTAGAAACTAAAAGAAATGTTAACACACTAATGACTAACCATCATAGACTGCTTTGGTTTATATTTGTGTATGTCGTCTTCATTTCTCAAACTTTCTAATATTAGTCTTGATTAGTTTTGTGATTTTTAAAAATCCTTAACAGTGCTCTAAAATAAAGTTAACTTAAGAGCATTTACATTGATGAAAATATACTTTCTTATAAATTCTAAAGCCAAACTAAGGTTATTGGAGCATATCTGTATTCCCAGCCTTCAGGAAGCTGAGTACAGTTTGGCCTACACATCGAGTTGGAGAATAGACTAGGGTATGTAGGAGACCCAGTCTCAAATAAAAAATGAAAATAAAACCCTGAAATGCAATTCTTTTACTACTCCAACTATGTCATGAAATCACTGAAACAGGTTTAATTGGGTTAATTCTATTTGAGTGAGATTTACTCCAACTGAGTTGAATTCACATTTGCCTTATCTGCCACTATATTTTATGCACAAATTACCTAAGAAGGGCAATTAATTTTTAGGAGTGATTGTGTTGACCGGCAGATGAGAGGAGATGGAGGAAGGAAGGGAAGGGAGAGAAGGACAATAGTACTAACTGCTGGCGATGTAACAAATAAAAGCTCTTCTAGTCCCTTAAGAGACTGCACTCTAGCAGCAAGGGGTGTGCTCAGGAGTCTGTTAAATCCAAGGGACCACCCATGCTGTAGACTAGGGAATGAATGGTATAACTCAGAGTTTCTCAGCAGTCACAAAATGTTACAAAAGCAAAGAAAGCACAGGCCATGGAGAACTGGATGACTAAGAACCTAATGTCTTGGAAGAAATGGCAGTTTCATGGATCAGATGACATAGGACTGGACATCAGCAGATGAAAGAAGGAAGAAATTTCCCAAGCACAAGTGAAAACAAGACTTGGCAGAGGAAGGCAAACTCACCATATTTCTGAAATGTGAAGTGCAAGGTGGGTAGTGGCAGGAGATAAACTGGAGGAGCATGCTGGGAGCAGATGGTGCCGGTGCCCATAGAGAGTAAGATCCTGGAGGCAGGTAATGGAGAGATGTTGACACGGGGCTTCTGTCCTACCAAGTCTCGCAGCCGTTTAGTCCCAAATAAACACAGACATCTATATTAATCATAAACTGATTGGCCTAGTAGCTCAGCCTTCTTATTAACTCTTATATTAGCCCATAATTCTTGTCTGTGTTAGCCACGTGACTTGGTACCTTTTTCAGTGAGGCGGTCACATCTTGCAATCTTGCTTCCTCTGTGGCTGGTAGTCACAACTGCAGATTAAAATGTCCCTCTTCTCAGAATTCTCATTGCCCTGCCTCTACTTCCTGCCTGGTCACCCCCCTATACTTCCTGCCTGGCTACTGGCCAATCAGCATTTATTTAAAATACAAATGACAGGGTACAGACCATTTTCCCTTATCCTTAGTGATAAAAAATAAAAAGACGCTGGGAATGGTGGCTCACACTTGTAATTCAAGTTTCAGGAGGCAGATGTAGAAGAATTGCCTAGAGTTCAAGGCCAGCCTGGGTTACATAAGGGGTTTCAGGTGGGCTTGAGCTATATAAACTGAAGCCTTGTCTCAAAA
Organism: Alexandromys fortis; assembly: GCF_014885135.2. NCBI lineage: Eukaryota > Metazoa > Chordata > Mammalia > Rodentia > Cricetidae > Alexandromys > Alexandromys fortis. The sequence goes on from NW_026068007.1 coordinate 2,272,287, forward strand.
CAAACAACAGCTTATTTTGTTCCACCGTTTATTGCCTTCCAGAAGTTGAGGGTAAGCCCCTATTGCTGAAGACACCTCTTTTATTTTGTATGTAAAACCTGACATGAAAGCCTCCACCTTGAGGACTACTTTTCATAATACCAGAAAGTTCCGTGCAAGCTCCCAAAGCAGGCAAGCAAACAGTAATCAAGTTGCAACATCTATGAACCACAACTAGTAAGGCATGAGAACCCCCAGGGTGCAATAGTGACACTTAGATCTTGGAGGTAACCATCAGCCCTCTATTTGGACTTAAAAACCCCCGAACAAGAAAGAAACCATGCCTGACTTTGGAAAATTGGCCTAGAGGGAAACCTACTACTGCCTTTGTATTAAACCAACATTTCCTAAACCTTATATTTGCAGATGAGTATAGGTTTCACTCCTCATTCTCTTTGCAACAGTTGGAGGCTAGCACAGAAAACAACAACTGCTCAAAATGCAGAGAATATGGTCATGGCTGCCCTGGCCACAGCAGATGAATCTACAGCTAAGGCTCAGAGAACAGTTCTGCAAAGAAGTTAGAAAAATTGCAAGCAACAGACCAGGCAATTTGCTGTAAGAGTGTATCTCCCAGAAATGACAAAGAAGCTCTACCCATGATATCTCAACAATGTAGCTTCCTAATCAATATCTAAAGAAGTACAACATCAATACACAAGCTAACTTTGGAAGTAGCAGTTTCACCAGCCCCACTCATAGGCAAACAGCTAAAGGCAACTAAGGGATTTTGAGATTAAGAGAAATAGTCTTCCTTAGTGATGAGTCTCCCAGTGGTTATTCAGTACTAAGTGGAAAGTCCTGAAATTACATACATATAAGTAACTAAATGAACTGAGCAGACTGTGTATAAAAATAACAACAAAAAGGTCATGATTTTGGAAAGGAACAAGGAGAGGGTGGTACATGGAAGGGAATGGACAAATGAAAGTGAAATGATGTGATTATATTTTAACTTAATAAAAAATACAGAAATAACATCAAAACCACAATTCACAATGATATTAGGTGATATTCATTTGGAATTAAATATACAGTCTAACATTTGTACCGACATTTATTCACAATAGCCAACACAGGGGCACTGGAAAGATGGCTCTGTGGAAGAGCACTTGCTGCTTTTGCAGAGGACCCAGGTTCTTGTAGCGAGCTGCGTGGTGTCACACCTGATGGAGATGTATAATCAGCTCCTGAGATGACTAAGGCCTGACCTATGCTATGATCACGCAATGATTATCAGCTGCTTGCATATGCGTTCACCTATGGGCAGTGCCCACCTGGCAGTTCAGGGTTGGCAGCCCATGCCTACTTAAGGGCTGGGAGAGGTTTGCCCGGAGAGAGAGAGGTCAAATGAAAGAGAGAGAGAAGGAGAGGAAGGAGAGAGGGGAAGAGAGAGAGAAAGTGAATACGGTCCTGGAATAAACTGCAGTGAGAAGAGCTCCGGTGGTCGTGTCATTCCTTGCGGGACGAGGGTGGCCGTGACAGGTTCTGTTTCCATACGGTAGCTTATGACTCTCTAAATCTCCAGTCCTAGGGGATCCAAACCTCTTCTGGCCTCTGCAGAGATCATAAAGGCATGTGGTGAACATACACACAGGCAGGTAGAACACTTGTACACACAAAAATAAATAAATGTTTTTTTTAAAAGAAAGAGAACCAACCAAATGCTCAACAGATGATGAGCAGATCAAAGAAAAACATGGCACCTATATACAATGGGATACTTTTCCTTCTTAAAAGGATGTAATTTTGTCATTTGCAATGACATGCATATGTTAGAGATCAATATCCTAAAGAGAAATACAGACTCCAAAAGACAAAGACAGCATGATGTTGCTATATGCCAAATATAAAAATGTCAAGCTCAGCCGGGCGGTGGTGGCGCACGCCTTTAATCCCAGCACTCGGGAGGCAGAGGCAGGCGATCTCTGTGAGTTCGAGACCAGCCTGGTCTACAGAGCTAGTTCCAGGACAGGCTCCAAAGCCACAGAGAAACCCTGTCTCGAAAAAAAAAAAAAAGTCAAGCTCATGTAAGTTGAGAATAGAATGGTAGATACCAGAAAGAGGAGGGAGAAGGAGACAGAGAAAGAGTGATTGATGGGAGGCTAGTCATGGTTAGCCACGAGCAAAAGCACTTGTGTGCAACTACACATTAGGGTGAATATGGGTAAAAATAATGAAGTGTACTGCTCAAATCACTAGAAGAAAGCTTATTAAAAATTTTCTGTGAGAAAATGATAAATATTTGAGGGTATTGACTTGATTTAAATATTATCTTTTAAAAATCATCATCATTGTCAGTTGCGTGTGTGTATGCAAATGCATATGCGCTATAGAACTCTGTGGGGGTCTGAAGACAACTTTTAAGAGTCCATTCTCTCCTTCCACCATGGGTTTTGAAGATCAAACTTAGATCAGCAGGCTTGCACTGCAAGGGCTTCTGCTAGTGAGTCATTACTGTGAGCAATAAACATTTGTGTGTTCGTGGATTAAAGCATCACATTATCTTATTAGTTTGTACTACTTTAAACTTGCATATACCAGAGAAAAAATAAACAAGCTAAAAAACAAATAAAAGATTTTTAAATCTTTCTCACTGTAATCTAAAAAATGCATCTCTCACACACCATTGCTTATGAAACAGTTATAGCAATGGCAATGGCGGAATCAGTAACAAGTTTATGAGGCACTCGCTATGGGCAGGGCATTGTTCTAAGTGTTCTTCATGTCCTATTTTAAGCCTCCTAAATCTCCTGTAAGGGAATCATTTTGGAAGACAGGAAAAAAGGATTGCAAGAGGCAGAGATTGCTGACATCAGCAAGAGTGTTTTTAGGACACAACAGGGCAGGTGAGCGTTTGAATTCATGAAAGCAGTGATTGCAAACACAAGACCTGCACATGCTTACCCTAGACAAAAATCACAGCATGGATAGGACAGGAGGGGTCGCACAATCTCAGCCCTACTGGAGGAGATATTGACAACTGGTGGCTGATTTCTTCAGGGTTTCTTTATAGGAGCTACACACACCCCAGTGGATAGTCCTACAATCATGCATGTACTGGCAGCACTAGGTGGATCCAGTGGGTTTATTTTAAAAGAGCATATGAAATTCAGAAGAAGTAGTGTGGGGGGGAATAGTGGAAGAATTCAAGGAGAGGGGATGGGGTAGACTTGATTAATGTGTGTCTTAATTAGGGATTGCAGTTGTTTTGAAGAGTCACCATGATGACAGCAACTTCTATAAAGGAAAGCGTTTAATTGGGGTTGGTTTATAGTTCCAGTGTTTAGTCCAATATCATAGCAAAGAGCATGGTAGCATGCAGGCAGACATGCTACTGGAGAGGGGCTTAGAGTTCTACATATGGATCCAAAGGCAGCAGGAAGGGAGAGGCACTGGGCCTGGCTTGAGCATCTGAAACCTCAAAGCTCACCCCCAGTTGTTTCCTCTCACAAAGTCACACTTACTCCAACGTGGCCACACTTTCTAATAGTGCCATGCCCTGGCAATCAAGCATTCAAGTTTATGAATCTATGGGGGTCATTTCTATTCAAACCCACTACAATGAGTTTACAAACAATAAAACATGATAAAAATATAAATCCCCTGTGATGATTTTACTTTGTGGAATGGGGATCTTGGTAGATGAGAGCACTACTTTCCAATTTAGACCTGAAGCTTTTCTCGTTACAACCACCTGTTATATATTTCATGAAGAACTAGAAGGGTTCAAAGACTCCAAATACAAGGAAATGATAGAAGGAGAAAATATTAATTACTCTGATATAGCCACTGTATATATGTATTGATTTATCACACTCTGTCTGACTCATACAAATACACAACTACTACATGTTAATAAAAATTTTCAAAAATCCTTAATGTTTTCTTAAATTAATAGAAACTAAGACATAATTAGTATATAAAATTTAGTTTCTAAATCTATTTACTCAAGTGCAGTTTAAGAATATACTGTAGGATAGTCCTAACAATTAGGACTAATCAAAGACATTCAATGAGGGGAAAAACAGCCCATCAGCAGGAAAGAAAAGAACATTTAGATCCAGATCAGATTTTATCTGGAAGATGAAGGATGTATAGGGGAAAAGTTTATGAAGGGAATGAGGGCAATCTGGTGGCCAGTAGGGACTGTGAATTAAAACCATAGTGAAAGACACAGCTCTGGGTTCTGTTTGCTTGTAATCCTGTAGCCCGAACTACTCACAGGCACTCTGGTAAACAATAATGAATTCTCTACCACAGCTGTCAGAGGAGCTCAGTGTTTGCCTTTGCCCTTACTTTTACTGGCTATGTGACTAACAAGTCTCTCTTTTCTGAGCTTTATTGTCTCAATCCTAAAACAGGTTCAATGATAAGTAGGTGTTTTATGAATACCAGACAATAAAATAAACATTTTAATATAAATATCATTTTATTATAATGAACACATAAAAAAACGCACAGCTAGCTTAAGGTAACCAAATAACCACACGCCCAGGTTCAAACTCTATACATCTCAGTGATCTTCTATACAGACAGAATGATAGCAACATAGTTCTTTTCAGCTTATTACTGAATATTTTTCCTTTTTTTTTTTTTTTTGCTTCTTATTTTGGTATCAGCTTAGTGTTGCTTTGCAAAGCTTCTGAAATTCTTAAGTGGATAGGCAATTGATGACAAAGAGATAAAGTGTGACTGGAAAAGGAGGCCGCTTGTTTGTTCCCAGCTACTCAGAATCGAAATAACCATATAGAAACTGTATTAATTAAATCACTGCTTGGCCTATTAGTTCTAGCTTCTTATTGGCTAGCTCTTACATCTTAATTTAACCAATTTCTATTAATCTGTGTATTGCCATGTGGCTGTGGCTTATCAGCAAGGTTCTGGCTCAGCTTCCTGGTAGTAGCTATATGGCATCTCCTGACTCCACCTTCTTTCTCCCAGCATTCAGTTTAGTTTCCCCCACAAAGCTCTGTTCTGCCCTGTCATAGGCCCAAAGCAGTTGTCTTTATTAATCAATGGTAATCACAGCATACAGAGGGGAATCCCACATCATGCAACTGAGCTGAACCCGGGGAAAAAATTAAAATTTTGAGCCCACAGCTCAACACAAGTCCTATGTCATATAAACTCTGCCAACTCAGACCAGGAAGGATAGATACCTTGATTTGGAATCAGAAAAGACCCCAAACAGATTTTAAACAACTAGTTTAATTTATACTGCATATGAGATATTGTATTGTCTCATCTCAGCCTATAAATCTTTATACATTTATACTAACATGTACTCGTTAGGAAAAGGTAAACCTATTTATCTAACTATCTATATATCAAGGACTCATTCCCCTCCCCATCACCATGTTCCAGTATATTCAGCCATAACATTGTCCGGAAGGACATGACACAAAGCCAAGTAGGAAAAACACAGATACCCTGCCTATGTCTCTTAGTTACCGTGGTGATGGGTGAAACTAGGAAAATAATAAGACCAGAAATTGTGCACAAGGGAAAGCAATCTCAGCTCTCAGCCTTACGATTTCAGCCGTAGAAAATCCAATGGGATCTGAAACAATGTGTGGACTAAGTTTTGTTTTATAATTCATCTGGAGACAACCGGCGTCACCTGTCCTGATGAGGTCCAGGGATAATGTCAGCTTCCCGGAGAAGTCACTTCCCTCGGTGATGTGTTGTTGACAATGTCATGTAAACAGAGCATGACAGTAGACAAGAAGGAGAAAGACTCCCCACAGTCAGTTGTGTCTCGCTATACAAAGGCATGACGTTTGAGGTGCTGTGACAAGGCTTTCCTCACGGAAGTCTCTTGCATCCCTCACAAGTTGACAACTTTGTCAGCTACATAGAATTTGGGTCGGCTTCCCACCACTGTCATCTTTTTCTTTTGAGGACCAAATTAAAGGCCTGGAAGGTAAACCAAGGTGAGTACGATGGTTTATGTTGATTATGTTGATTGTCGACTAGGTAAGATTTAGAATTGCCTTGCAAAGGACCTTTTGGGCATACCTGTGAGGGATTATCTAGGTCTGGTTGACCTCTGACCTGTCAGGTAAGTTCTTGGCTAAATTAATTCAAGTAGGAAGGTTTATCCCAACTGGATACAAGAGCATTTTATGGGCTGTGTCCAGGACACTGAGCTCCACAGTAGGATTCATCCATCTCTTCTTACTGACTATGGATGCGATGTGACCAGCATCTTGAAGTTTCTGTGGCCATGAGGGACTGAACCTTTGAATTGTGTGCCGGAGTAAACCTTCCCTTCCTTAGGTTTTTTTTTTTTTTTTTTTTTTTTTTTTTTTTTTTTTTTTTTTTTTTTTNTTTTTTTTTTTTTTTTTTTTTTTTTTTTTTTTTTTGCTTCAGTTGTAATGAAAGTTAATGCAGCAGGGAAAGCCGTGTTGCTGTCTCTCCCCACCATGGCATCATTGCAATGTACACAAGAAGAAAATGTCTTGAAAAGGCTGATTTTTAAACTTCAAATGGCCTCCCTTAAGTTTATCTGTTATAACAAGATTAATTTTCCACATCAAAGAAAAATGAAAGAGGCTGGTCTACACATCAGATATTAATTTTAGCATTTGAAAATGCAGAGCTTCTCCTGTACACTGGGACCCCGTGTTTGCCACTGTAATAATAAAGCCGCGGATGGGCTCTTCTGGGGATTTCTGTCCCTGTCCCTGGTGTGTTCCAGGATAATCACTTGGCTGCTCCTAAAGCAATAATCTGGATTGTACAGAAGCCAAGAAAACCTCAGGTCCTGTGTTTGCTAATTGGACGTAACAATCCATGCTCAAGGGCGGCAGGCAAAAGGGTTTTATTCTGTCAGACTTACGTTTCTATTTGTTTGCTTTTCTGTTCATTGGTTAGCCCCACCCACTGTCTTTTCCCCAAGTTTTCTGAACATTAACATGCACTTCTCTGGCTAAGAGCATCCCAGTTCTTTAAAGGCATAGAACTCACTCATTCTAATTTATCTGAATATGCCAAGACTTTTTCTGGGAGATGAGAATTTGACATTGGACATGGCTTTATGTATCTTGAAAACTTAATCACTTTAGAATTAATAAAAGCTAATATTAGAATTAGTGCATAAGGAAGTGCAAGTCAGATACAATTCATGACAATACAAGTCATGATCATTCCACTTATAATACAATTGATGGCTTTCAAGTTGAATTACTGAGAGAAACAGGTGCGGCAGTGATATTACTGGAGAATCAGCTCATTAAAATATAATAACCCTGGGGCTGGAGAGATGGCTCAGTGGTTAAGAGCATTGCCTGCTCTTCCAAAGGACCTGAGTTCAATTCCCAGCAACCACATGGTGGCTCACAACCATCTGTAATGAGGTCTGGTGCCCTCTTCTGGTCGGCAGACATACACACAGACAGAATATTGTATACATAATAAATAAATAAATATTTAAAAAAATATATAATAACCTTTATTTCTTAAGTAACAACATGGGAACCTAAATGGTTGCTGTGCTTGGTCTTTGTAGTAGATAGTTTGACTATTCAGTAATGGTTGGGGAAAGGGGAAAGAGATTATATTAAATATACAATTATTTCTGAAGATATAAAATTTCTTCAAGATAAAAATGATGACCAGAAAAATTGAGCATAGAGTAGCAACTACTTGGATTCCTTAGAAGTTGGTACTAAGTCAGAAGGTTTTGATGTGAAAAGTATTTACATTTTTCCTGTGAGAGATCAGGGGTGGCAACAAGTAGAGGTGGCTTTTCTGTAGCTTGGAGCAATCTTTTATTTTTAGCACTCACTGCTAGACTTGATCTCTACAGCAGATCTTACTTTCTTCTCATTTCAGAAGAAAATAATTTATCATGTTTATCAGCTGGGTGGTAGGTTATGATGGGTTGGTTAGACTGCAGGCTTTAGAAAGCTCTGTATTTTAACCCAGAGTCTATTGATTCATTCTATCCCAATTAACTGTCCCAGGAGTTCAATAAAAAAAAAAGAAACAAAGTCTCTTACACATCAATGTACAGCGCTTCAGAGAACAGTGCTAAGGAGAAAAATAGGTACTGGCTGGAACTGGGAAAAGCCTATATGTCTGTGTGGCAGGGGGGATTGTTCCTATTTTATGAAAAAATATCTAAGAGAGCTAATTAATGAGGTGATATTACCATGGATTTGTAATATTATAAGCTTGTGACAACCAGGCAAGCACATGAAGGAATTATTGGAATGTGTCATGAAAAATCTGATGGAAGAGGAGGGTGGGCCAAGTCTAGCCCAGCCACCTGTCCTTATAAAGCTTTACTAGAAGTCACCCATCCTCAGCCAAGTATGTACACATTATCTCTGGCCACTTCGGCAGCCTTGAGCAGCTGTCATTCAGGAAATACATGCTCCACAGCATTGAAAATAGTTAGTGCCTGACTAACTGGTAAAACTGCCCTGTGGTTTATTTAGAGGAAGAAATAAAATTACATACCTTTAAATTGCACCTACACTGGTCTTTGGAGAGCAGCAAGACGGCAAGTGTCCCCGTGTGAATAGAGGGGACAGCAGTGAGAGGAGATAAGGGCAGGAGACGGGACAGAACCTGCCTGACCTTTTCAGGTCACTCTGAAGAATGTCGGCCTTTATTTACCGGGAGCTGGGAAAGCCCTAGGGTTGTTTAAAACAGGTGAAGCGAATCCCGCCTCACATTTTATACTGATCGCTCTTTTCAGAAGAGATGACAGGGGTTAGTTTGATGCAAGCTACAAGAGTGCAGATGATAAATGATTTGGCTTAGACCAAGCAATAGAAGGGGATGGTGGTAAGAATTTGTTCAGTTCCCAATACGGAGTAAAAGAAGAGCTGGTCACACTTGCCTGTGGACTTTGTAGAGGGTTTTGTGTGTATGAAAGCTGTGAAGGGGAGTAGTGGAGAGGGTCCTCAATGCTGATTGGTGTGAGCCTAAACACGTGAAAGGGCATATATACAGAGAAGGATTGTGGGAGGCCTAAAATACTGCTTCCAGTTAGAAAAGATGGGTTGCGTTGGAACACTGAAGCTGAGATGTCTTCTGAAGACCAAGTAGAGATTTGAAAGAAGCTTCACAGAGCAACCCTGAAGCCCAGGGAAGAGCTTTGAACAGGCATGCAGATGTGAGAGCTGGTCACATGTAGGACACTTGTAAGTCACAAGAACAGAATAAAACCACCCCCAGCCTGGCTATAGGCATCAGAAAATGATGTCAATACTCACCACTTAATCTTAGCACAAACCCATGGTTTTTGAATGGGAACCTTCTACCCTGACTCCATCGGTAAATATTTGTGCCTTCAGTTTTTCACATAAGAAACAGAAATTTAACTGTCACATGACTTGTCTGACTCTATTTAACTAGAGTTCAAGGATCTTCACTTCAATGGCCTCAGCCCTCTCCTTCGTGACATGACTTTAAAAATATGAGCACAAACACATCAAATTTAGCTAGGCGAACCTCAGCTGGAGATCTGATAGGTACACATTGGCACTCATATTGGCACAGGTAGGTACCTCTCTTTTTCAATTCCAATGAGAAGTCCTTTCTCAGGAAACCGACTGGACTTAAGAATTACGATAAAGTTCTCACAAGCTTCCTCCTCGGTTTCCTGAAGTTGACAAGTGTTCTCAGCATGAACAGGCAGAATAGTTCTAGCTGGAGAGAGCTGGAGAGCAGAAAAAAACAATCACTTAAGGAGCCATGAAGCAACAGCAAACACTGCATTTCAGCCAAATTACATGTTTCAGATGTTCAACGCTGTCCTAGGACCCTGGAAAAATACCACTTTAAATTGGAGGAAGCAAACTTCATGACTTAGAACTAAATGTGAATCATTAGAAACCACAGGAGGTTAGAGGCCATTACACATCAATAGATGTGACCCACAGTGGCACTAAATACTTCACTATGTTCTATTTACCTTCACAAATACATTGGCCCTGAGCAAAAGCTTTTGGCTTGGCATCCAGTCTCAAATTACTGTTTTCTTCGTAGACTTGTCAAAAGTGCAGCTGTACTTAACCACTGCAACAATGATGTGGAATAAGGAAAAGTCAGGAACCCCTCTTCTTTGCCCCACCCCCTTTGTATACCTACTACAGGCTGGGGCTAAATGGATCCTAGTAGCTCAATAGAGGCTTGGTACCCGTGCTGAAAACTGAATAGCCACTATCCCATATGAGAGTTCCAACACTTTCGCATACTGCAATAAGAAAGCCACAATGTGAGGTTAAAACCCTCATCACAGTTACGAGAACACCAAACAAAACCATGCTTGTGGCTTGTTAAAACAAATCAAGTATGGAATCTGCTGTATGTATGTATGGACTATGCTGGGTTGAACAAAAGGGAGATTAGCTGATTTGGGATGGATAATCGGGAACCCAGTGATTCTAGTATCCTTCCTTTTCTGACCTACCTGTTTTCTATCTTAGGGTGTTATTCTTAAGGAAACTCACTCTATGGTGGAGAAAAAAAAACTCATGAAGATGTGTACATATATAACAGGTGTGTGTGTGTGTGTGTTGCCATGGTAACTGTTGAATAATAAATAATAACCCTAAAAAATAAAAATGGTTTGTTTGTGTTGGGTTTTGCTGCTCCTTTAAGGATTTGCCTCCTTGTCAATTTAGCACTATCTTCTAGGATGCTCCAAGCTGATTTTATCACGTTATCATGACTGTAAAACTCACAATACTCAGCAAAGTGCCTGCCATGTGGTCTTCACCCAGCAGCCGCTTGTGGAGTGAAGCACAGAACATCAGCCTGTTGCCTATAAAACATAAGCAGAAAGACTCAGATCCCAGGTTCTCTTTGGAAATTGTACAGGTATTTGGCTATCTGAACTTCCTTGGCTTTGGGAATTTTAGTATTCATGTCCTTAAAGTCATAATTCTTTTCTTTCTGGATGATTTATGAAGCAAGAACAAATTGGAACTAAACTGCTAATAGATAAGCAATCAAGTTCCTTGTCCCTCTTTTATAAAAACTAATCCTTTCTTTGGGTTTGCAGGCTACTCATCCTTTAGTGTCTTCCTTACCTAAGGCTATGAGATAATGGAGTAAATGATACGGCATGAGACAAGACTTAGAACAGAAAGTCAGGACCAAGAAGATGGCCCAACAAATTAAAGTCTTGGTTGACAAGTCTGACCACCTGAGTTTGAAACCCAGGACTACTGGTTGTCCTCTGACTTCCAAACACTAGACATGGAAAGTGCTCCCTGTGTTCCCCTATCCCCAAACACACACAGTAAATACTGTATTATGTAGATGGACTTTCTCTTCTGCCATCAGCCCCAAATAACAACACAGAGACTTGTTACTAATTATGAAAGTTTGGTCTATAGCTTAGACTTATCTCATTAGCTCTTACAACTTAATTCATTTATATTAAACTACATTTTGACTCATGGCTTTTTACCTCTCTTTCATCTTGTGTCTCCTGTTTGCTCTCAGTTTCCTCTGGTTTATCTCCTCTCTATCTATCTGTCTATCTATCTATCTATCTATCTATCTATCTATCTATCTATCTATCTATCTCTGCCTAGAAATCCCACCTAACCTCTTCCTGCCCAGCTATTGGCCATTCCGCTCTTTATTATACCAATCAGAAGGTGCCTTGGCAAAGACACATCTTCACAGTGTACAAGAAGATTATTCTACAACAGTATTAAAAACTTCAAAGAACAGAGAAGTCTAGGGGCTGGAATAAGAGGAAATTCATAAGCAGTGAGAAAGTTATTCAACAAAAGCGTGGCTTTCTGACAGGAGGTATGTGAAAAACTACCATGAATGCAATGGGGAGATTAGTGAACATACGGGGTAAAGAGAATCCCTGGGATTTCCCCTGATGACAAGTGTTTAATCTTACTTCAAGGTAACTTTAAATTTATAGAAAAATATCTAAATTGTTCTCCAAGACAGGTGGAGTAATAGGTTAGGTGTGTGTGTGTGCACATGCTCATGTACCCGTGTTATAGTGTAAGGAATAAAAAGGACCAGTTTTATCAGAGATATATTCAGTATCTTTGACTGACTGTAAACATGCCTGGTTTTAACAGGAGTACAGTTAATATTCATTTCAATAATGTTTGGTTTTACTGACATGCTAACAGGTTTTTAAGATTTTGCACTAAAACTTGCATGCCCTACACAAAACTTACTTTGTGTCATTTGTCACAGAACCAAGAACAGTCTGGTAGCCACTGCCACTGAAGGTAGGGCTGAAAGTAAGACAATTTGAAAATATAACACAGTGCAATTAAAATGAACATTAGACCAAAAATTTACTTCAGAGTGGGAGATGATGAAGTTGGAGGTAGAGAAACAAATATTCAAATTGCGAGCCTGTAGGTCCACTGTTGTTGGGCAAAGCATGATGTGTTTACTAAAAACACATCAAGGAATTCATTTGAAATTACAGCTAGATGCTAGATCCTCTGTTGTGGAACTCCAGCCAATAGACGGGAGTGAAGACACTTTCCCATCCTTTTGTTAATCCTCTGAAAGGCTCTTAGATACTACACACGTATTCATTTTTAATACTATTCTCTCCCTCTTTGCTCCGATGGGTTCTAGGAGAGAGGAATGTTCCTATTCCCCATGAATTACGGTTTGTGTTTGCTTTTTTTTTTGTTTGCTTGTTTTTATTTCTTCAAGTTGTCTTAAGAGTTGGCCAGAAAGAAATGTGACTTGGCACCTAAAAGTCGACAGTCAGGAGACTCAGAGTTGTGACACTAGCCGGTATAGAGTCTCAGAGCCTAAGTTGGAGCAGGCCAGGTCAATCTCAGTAGATGCTACCTGCTGGAGGGCACTCTCAGCAACTACCAGGGGAAAAAGTAGGCAGTTTTCTGTTAGTGAGCTGGCACTGAGTGCCCTGTTTCTTAGATAAAGGACATATTTTGTGTGGCAATTAAATTGGGGAGGACTGGGAGAGAGATGGAGACCTTGGTAATTACCTCATATTCACATTTAATATACTTGATTGGGTCTAAGGGATTTTTTTAAGTACCTAAGTTGGGGTGCAATTAGTAATAGCTTTTGTTTGCCCTTATGTACGAATTTATGGATGGTGTGAAAGTGTCAGGTATGCAGTACAACTGAAGATGCACTTCGGGTCCTTCCTGGACAGATCAAAGACATCACAGCGTCTCATCCTTCCTCGCTCAAGGCTGAGCAGCTGAGACACGTGTGAGGTGTTTGAGGCATGTGAGTGATTCTGAAAGGCAGGGTAGAGGTCAGTGAGAGTAACCAGTCAGGCATGTGAGCACTGCAAGAGGCACATGAGAGCTGCCTGAGCAGCCATGTGAGCCGAGGCATGTAAGGCTGCATGTGAGGTACGCAAGAGTCAGGTTAGAGGTCTGCGAGAGACGTGCCAAGCACATGAGAGGGACACGAGAGGCTGTGAGAACCCCCTGACAGGTGGGGTACTTGAGTGATAAGTGTGAGAGTCAGGTTGGAGTCCTGTGAACAAGTGAGGGGGTAACATGTGAGGGATACCCGAGAAGCATGCAGCATGAGCCACGTGCAAGAAGACCCCTAAGGGCCTGAGCAAGGCCACAAAAGGATGGAGGCAGAGTCCACCTGAGGGGCAGGGCTCCAAGATGCCCAGCAGCAGTAGGAGAGGCCACAATGCCTGGAGGTGACATGCTGCCTAAACGGAATATTTTCCTTTGATTGTGTATTTTTCCCAAGCATCATTGTCAAGCAGCATCTCCTTGTTTTGGGCTCATGAGGTAAGAGATTCAGTGTGGGATAAACTTCAAGAGGACACAAAGGGTGAGGCCATGGAAGAATTATAATCAGAGACTGCTCGTTCATTCCCAGCTGCCCAGACCCAAATAATCACACAGAAACTATACTCATTACAACACTGCTAATAAAGTCTATTAGCTCAGGCTTTTTACTAACTAACTCTTACATCTTAATCACACAGAAACTACACTCATTACAACACTGCTAATAAAGTCTATTAGCTCAGGCTTTTTACTAACTAACTCTTACATCTTAAATTAACTCATTTCTATTAATCTATGTATCGCCATGAGGTTGTGGCCTACCAGTAAGGTTCTAGCGTCTGTCTCCTTCTGCAGTTACATAGGGTTTCCCTGACTCTGTCTACTCTCTCTATATACATCTCTTCCAACCTGGCTATATTCTGCCCTGCCATAGGTCAAAGCAGCTTTATTCACTAGCCATAAAAGCAACACACATGTAAGGCATCTCACATCATCTCCCCTTTTCTGTGTAAATAAAAACGAAGATTTTAACTTTAACATAGTAAAATTACATACACAAAACAGTTATCCAGCAAGAAGCAGACATGCCTCACTATTGAGGAAAGTCAGTGTCTAAGTTCTTAAAATCTTTTAAATGCCATATTCTGTAGGTGGGCTTTTGAAGTATTGAAGATTATCCATTTAACTGAAATATATCTCTCTATATCTAGAAAACCTAACTAACATGACTACAAGTTTGACTACTATAAATCACTATCTATTAATCTGTAATTTTAATTATACATACATTTTTAAATAAGCTGCACAACACAATACCTTAAAAAGAGCAGAAATACATACACACAGTATGACATAACTGACCTTAAATTTGTATCAACAGACCAAGATCTATACCAATGCAAAGTATTGATCTCTATATCATATCCCTCTTTAAATGAAAGCAAACATTTATAAACAATCATTTTGGGAATTTGGGCATAATTTTTTTAAACTGCTTCCTGCTGTTTGTTGAGTGAAGTAATTTTAGGATTTCCAGAGACCTTTCAGGAAGGGTTCTTATGCAATCAAACCACATTAACCTGTAAGGAATCCACAGGTTCTCATCTTCTGTGGAAACAAAAGCAGATCCTCTTTTCCAAACACACAGAGACTATATTAATTACAATACTGCTTGGCCTATTAGCTCAGGATTCTTATTAACTAACTCTTACATCTTAAATTAACACATTTCTATTAATCTATGTATCACCACGAGTTTGTGGTCTACCAGTAAAACTCCTGCATCTTTCTCCTCTTTCAGCAGCTACAGGGCATCTCCCTGACTCTGTCTACTCTCTTTCTATATATCTCTTCCAACCTGACTCTATTCTGCCCTGCTATAGGTCAAAGTAGCTTTATTCATTAGCCAATAAAAGCAACATATATACAGAAGAATATCCCACATCAAAAAATATGAAATTAAATTTCTGCTTAGAGTTAACTGTGTTAACACATGTTATTTATTGTGAGCTAATTGCATAAAATACTTTGTTGAGATTTTTTTCAGCCCACAAATCTAGTTTCCACAAGTGATTTAAAAGCAAAGGTAACCCCATAATAAAAATTTAGCAAAATGCTTAAAATATAATATTTAAATTTCCAAATAAGATACCCTAATTAAAAATACTGAACTACCCATTTCCTTATCAAAAATGATTCCTACTGTAGAAATAACCTTTGAACTGCCTGGAGAATGGATTGCTTAAGAGAGTTTTGTAGAGAATGTGACAAGATTGTTCTTTCACACCTTATATAAATGCCGCATGGCTTACATACACTTGATTCTCTCAGTTTTGCTTTTTAATTCTGGAATTTTCTTTTCACTTGACCTTACTAATCTTTATGAATTTTTTTTGCTTATAGTTTAACCATATCTAACAAAAACAAACAAACAAAAATCCAAAGCTGAAAGAAAACAACAACAACATAAAAGTGTCAAAGGTGGTGTGTGAGTTTATTTTGTCTGACTTAAAGTCTGTTTGATCTGTTTTTCTGGAAAAGTTAGAGCTGGACAAAGATCACAATGTAATAGGTCCTGCTTGTTGTTCTCAGGCAAGGCTTGTTTATTTAGCTAATTGTGTTTGTGGAGTCCATTAAGGAACAAATGGTGATTGGAAACTACCTACCCATGAGTCATAACTGTGGAAAGGGAACTTCAGCGTCAACCTTTGCAGTCCTCTTACTGAATGTGAGGTGTGTGTTTTGCTCCTTTTCTTTTTCTCCCCGTGCCATCAGCAAATCCTTGGGTACCACTAGTTAAATGTAATTCAGAATCTGACTGACAGTTTCCACTGCTATTGTTATTAGCTCTTCTGGCCCAAATTGCCAACCCAAATTACTAAGGAATCTTGCAATAGCCTTTGAAACGCAGAGAGAATTGACAGGAGAATGTAAAAATGACCAGGGGAAGATGGCTACAAAACCTTGCATTCTTTTATTTATGGAGGCAAATGGTGTCTAAATGTCTGTTTAAAAAACTTAGTAAAAGGAGAAATCTATTTAGTTAATTTACACACACACACACACACACACACACAAAGGAAGAATGTATAGGAGATGACTGCACAAGGGAGCAGCTGCGACATGAGTGGCTTGTTGGAAATGGCAAGCCTATTTTTCGCCTGCCTGGAGCCAATGATGTGGTACATGTTGCTCTTCAGACTCATGTGTCATGGCCATTCAAAGCTTCAATATACAAGAAGCAAAATAAACCACCAAGCCTATCGACACTATATGACTCTAGAGTTCACCCTCCCTGGGAGCTTCATCATTCAATTCCAAATTCCCAGAATTCTTACTCCTGGGCTTGACTGACTTCAGATTCCCACCTCTGATTCTGTGAGCTGGGCACAGCATTCCCTGACTAAAAAACAGACACTCAGGTTCATTGTCTAACAGGATCTAGAAAATACTTTCCAAAAAGGAGCCTGAACTAATTAATATCTGTGCTACAACTGGCAAATGATCTAAATTCAATACTCTGTGAAATCACACAGTGAATCAGTTACTGTCATTCTTATAACCTTTTGGGACTTCATAAACTGAGGTTAAGTCAATAAAAATGAATGTTACTCAGTGATGTGGATTTCATTCACTTTCCAGAAAGGCTACCAATAAACAAAATTTAAAAAAAAAATACTTACTCGCAGGTTATTTCAATGAACATCAAGCTGTGTCTGTATATAGCGTTCCTCTAGCTGCCCCTGTGCATAGTCTTCATTATTCTGGTGACTGTTAAATCTGATAACTCAGGTTGGAAAGTTCAGAAATGCACACCTTTCTGGATTTTAGCATTCCATGCCTCATAATGTAATGGACTGTCTTTCTGGTGTGTGTTTAGATTTCTTTTTGCTTTGTATCAAGTTATACAATATTGCTTAGTGTTAGCCTGACTTGGCTAAATGCAATCTACCTTTTGGTAAGGTCATATAACACCCAATCCCAGTTTATTTCAATAAGTAGGTAAGAATATTTTCCATTTGAGAAGGAGACCATCATTTACCCAATGGCATAGAGCTACGAAACTGCTCTAAGTCAACACACTGACTCATTCATCAGAAGGAAGCACAAACTTTGCTGAGAAATCACCACAGGTAAAGTCAGATGCTTTCTGCTAAAAAGTAAATGGAACTATGAATTACTAAGGTTTTACTCTGTGCCAAATTTTCACACTTTAATAATTTAACATTTATTTTTATTAATGTTTTCAATCCTAATTTTTAAAACAGCAATCAGTTGAAACTGATTTCTAAGACTAAAAAGTACCAGTAAGGGCTGGCAAGATGGTGCAGTCGCTGAAGGTGCGGGCACTCCAAGTAGGATAACCCAAGGTCAATCCCATCCCTAGACCTCAAAATGGAAGAGTGAACCAACACCAGAAGGTTGTTCGCAGTCTACTCTGTCCATGTTCTCTTTATGTGGGCACTCATCCCACCCCCCAAAACACACACATGGAAAATAAATAAACATAACATAAAATGAAATAAAAGGAGTTTAGGACACACCATGTTTATCATTATAATAGTAACTATTTAAGGCCTTCATCTTTTTTTTTTTGTGCTGAATGGATTTCTGGATGTGCTGCACTATTCTGTAATATCATAAAAACGGATCTACATTCACCTTCAGTTCTAAGGCTCTTCTGGATTGATGTGGGCATGGCAGGATGAATTCAGAATGAAATGAAATTGCTAAGGCATAGAAATCAAAGCAATATCTCTATAGCGAAAATAGGGGCCTGACCTAGCCTGGTTACCTCTTAAAGTTCCTTTTCATCTCAAAGAGCGTGATGGACCAAGAAACTGACATTTTTGGAGAGCAGCAGAGGGCTAAGCAATGTGGCACTAACGGTTTTGTCACCCCTCCCCCACTCTCACTTGATCGAGCGATTTCATCTTTACTCAGGAAGCATCTCACACGATGAACTTGTTTCTGATGAAAATAAATAAGTTTGCCCAAATTTGTGGGGATGGCCAGGGTTTGCACTGAATTTCCCGTCAGGCATATGGAAGCCAGAAATCGCCTGCTACATCACAAAACCTCCGGACAGAAAACTGTGATCTCCGTAATTTTTCCTAATTCAGTGACGATCTTTCTCAACAAGTTTATCCTAAACCTAGATTGGAAAGCATATCATAAAATTTAGGGGTGTGACTTGCCTGTTCTGTGATTGCTCTGGGGAAGTCATTTGGATTTTTAAGAAAGCTATTGAGGTAGTTCAATTTTTAAAAGCCTCCCTCGCCACCCTTGGGACGTTCTTGTCACCTTGATTCTCTCTGGACCACTGCCTGCTCATTCAAGGACATCACCATTTCCAGGCCTTCCCTAGGTAATTCAATGTCCTCCTCAGCCCTCCACTGCTCAATTCATGCGATTTTACATTTGGTTATGTGAGGTTGTCCCCTTGACATAGCAGCAAATCTGCTGAAGACAAGTATGGCGTTTTTAAACCCTTTGCGCCCAATATAATGTGTCAAACTGGACAAAATGTGTTTCAGAGAACAACAGCAACAAAAAACACTCCACCACCCCCACCAAAAAAAAAAAAAAAAAAAAAAAAACCCAAAACCCAAAAGTGTAGAGCCACTCAGAAATAGCTTAAGAAAGGCTTCAGATTTGTTTTATTCTGTCCTCTCCCTTCGGCGAATTAACTTCCTACTTCAACAAGTATGATAGCACAAATCAAAGTTTTACAAGTTCCAAGTTGAAGGCATCCTCTTGGACCACAGAACTCTAGAGAACTACGCTTCCCGAAATGCCCCGAGCCTAATTGGTTTGCTGCCTGTTCTTGAAGGCAGGTTCTATCTGCCCATAGGCCAATGCAGTGAGGAGACTGTCCTGAAGGGGAGAAAGTAGCCAATCACAAGGCAAAGGGAGGTGCTTCTGAATTTGGTGCGGAACTAACAAAACCTGGTGTTTTTGTTTTTTTTTTCCTAGTCGGGGCGGGTCTTAGTAAGCCTAAGACTGGCCTTTTGCTGCGACCCTTGAAAGCGCTGCTCTGCCAGCATTTCTCCCCTTCTGATGATCTGCGCCCACCACCTTCGCCTGTAGAAAGCACCGGTCAGGATTCTCTCCGCCCCCAGCACCAATTTCTCTCCACCGCTGCAAACTTGAACCACTCCTCTGTCAGTTAGCACTCGGGGAGACACGCAGGAACATTGGCGGGCAGACCTGAGCAAAAAATTTCACCTCCCTCTCCTGTCCGACGATCAGAGAGTCTCCAGGGGGTTGTTGATTGACTAATTAAACTGGCAGGTAGACAGGACTTTGTAACAAGGAGTGGCGGGGAGTGCTGGCTGCCACCCACTCTGCCTGGCGAATGGATTCGGTCGGAGTGGTGGGCGACCAAGGTCGGGGCGTTGGAGTTTTTCCCCCGTAGGGGTACCGATTTCGGTCTAGCCGCCACCCGCCACCCTCATTTTTTTTTTTTTTTTTTTAACCTCCAGCAACACCTTCAAGAAGGAGGCTGGGCTTCTCCCTTTGGGTGTCTCCTAGCTGTCATCTCGCCACTGACATAATCGTCGCCTGGACGCTCCCTTGCGAGCCCAGATTCGAAGCCACCTGAAAGCACCCAGCGGGAGCTTGAGTGACAGGGCTGGAGGTGCGGGCCGGGGAGCCCGCGGGTCCGCCTGCCGCTGCCACGGCCCTGGGCTGAGGATGATTTAAGCCGCGGGCCGGGGGCGGGGGCGGCGGCGCGCATGCGCACCGGGCAGCCCGCTCCGCGGAGGCCCAGCTGCCGCCACCGCCGCGGCCGGCGCTGGAACCGCGGCTCGCCGCCTGCTCGGCCGGGCGTTGGGGGCCGGAGACCGAGGCTGCCGGGAGGTGACAGCGAGCGGCCGGGCGGCCTGGGAGAGAGCGGCGGGAGGCGCGAGGACCGGCTCCGGGTGTCCGGGCCATGAGGGCCGGGCGGCTGCGCTGAGCGGAGGCCGAGCCCGGGACGCGCCGAGGGACTGCGGGGCCGCGGGGCCATGGATGCGGCGGCGGCAGCGGCAGCGGCAGCGGCGCGGGACGGCGGGAGCCCGGCCGCGACCAGGTGAGGAGGCGGCGTCCGGCGCCACTGCAGCCCGCGGCGGCCTCGGAGGAAGAGGACTCGCCGCCGCGCGCCCGTCGTCGCAGCCCTTCCTGTTGGGATTATCTCCTGCTCTCCGCTCCTTCGCACTCCGCGATCGAAGCCGCCAGCGGCTCGGACTCCTTCCCACCCGGTGCCTCGGCTCCCCCGGGGGCCCCGAGGAGACGGACAGACCCCCCTGGGCGGCGAGACCATGAGGAAATTCAACATCAGGAAGGTGCTGGACGGCCTGACCGCAGGCTCGTCCTCGGCCTCGCAACAGCAGCAACAGCAGCAGCACCCGCCTGGGAACCGGGAGCCCGAGATCCAGGAGACGCTCCAGTCCGAACACTTCCAACTCTGCAAGGTGAAGGGAGCGCGCAGCCCCGCCGAGCTGTCTTGGGAAGATTGGGGTCGTTTGAGGGGGCCGCTGGGCAGTACCCGGGAGATTGAGGGCAGAGCGCGCCAATAGTGCTCAGAGCTCTAGGAAGGCGCCCCCCCCCCTTTTTGACAGACGTGCCTTACCGGGGGATTTTGGATAGAGATCCCCCCTACTTCTTTTAGTCCCTTTCATAAAAAGCAGTCATTTTAAGGCAACCCAAGCATACTCCCTTGTCTTTAATTCCCATCCAGCCACTGGTAACAATGGTCTGGAAATACTTTTATATTCGCGCATATTTTATTTTCTTTCACTGACGTCGAAATTTTCCAGCAGTGTGTGATGAACGTCGTTCGTGGGCAAGGCAAACCTGTTCAACCAGATCTTTTTTTTTTTTTTTTTTTTTGCGCATCACTTTTTAGAATGCGGGCGAAGCGGCTCACCACCTGAAGTCGCAGGATTCTTCAGCTTGTTTGGTTAAAAAGTTAGAGCAGAGGTTTTTCTTTTTTTAATTATTATTATTTTTTGTCTGTGAATGACATGATGATTGCCCCCACGGTCCTGTATTCAGAAAGAATGATGCAGCGTATTAATTTCCAGCTGCTCACAGAGAAAAGCACACGAGCCTCCGTATCCAGACCTCCTTGCCTGCTCATAGATAGCCTTTCGGTCCTTCCTATGTCGGGGGCTTACAAGCCTGCGCACAGTTTTTGTTCTTATGGCCTAAAATTATTCCAGACTCAATGGAAAATTGCAAGATTTTTTTTTGCACCCATTTCCATCGTTAGAATTGCTCGTGTTGTTTTTGAGGTTGATGCCTCTTTGACTAAATCCTTCAGTAGTTTCGTTACAACTTTTTCTTAGAAATCCCTCCCTTTAGCATTCAAATAAAGCTACGATTTGGGTGATTTCTCTTGAGATGCAACACGAATCTCCTTTTGCAAGGATTTTACAGAATTTTGAACCACTACAAACTTGAGCAACGTGGAGTCAAGCAGAATAGTGTCCGCTATCCATAGGAAATTGCCCTCTGTGGGGTTACTAGCATAGTAGCAAAGCAGGAATTTAAGTAGATTTGTTCTTCTGGCGCTGTGATCCTTAGGCTAGATCCACCCTCCAACCCTCAGCTCCCCCGTAAAGTGTTAAGTTCCTGTGTGTGCTTTGTGTAGTAGTTTTTCCAGTCTAATGCCCCTGTGGGCTGTTCTGTTTTCGGATTCTGCCTGCTGCCTTGGTTCCTGTGATGTCACTGCCCATCCCCAGACTGTTCGCCATGGATTCCCCTATCAGCCCTCAGCTCTGGCCTTTGATCCAGTACAGAAGATCCTGGCAGTAGGAACTCAGACTGGTGCTTTAAGGCTGTATCCTTTCTTTAATTAAAATAATAATAATAATAACAACAACAACAACAAAGACAAGGAAAGAAATGTTTTGTTTGCTTGCTTTGTCATCTCCAGCCATTCAGTATTGCTCATTAATCCTGTGTTTCCTCTTTGGGTTTGTATTTTAAGAACTCATGTGGTGCCGGCTTCCCCTTATGATAGTAGCTATGTTTAGAGGGTATACTGCTCTAAGGATAGCTCTGGGATCTCAGGGGTTCCTCAGCAGGAACCAAAACATCAGTCTCAAGTTCATTGTAGTGACTACTTTGTTTGTAATGACTCTAAGATCCTGAGGGGAATACACGTGTGTGTTTTAGGGGATTAATGCCTAGTGGCCAAAGATAAAGTTCAAGGACCAGAGACGGTGAGGGTAGAGCACGGTCAGCTTTAGATGTTGTATCCAGTGGGTGTTAAACTCAGCTGCCCATCACGCTCATGAATTAGATGCTGGATTTGAATTTGATTTGTTTTCCACATGCCCTCCCAGATAAAAAACATTAACCGGTGACAAGTTATCAGATTAGTTTTCCATAAATAAGAAGGGCTAATATTTCTAGAGATTTCAGGGCACTGTTTTGTAAAATGCATAGATCGGAATGTACTGTGGTGATATTGACTTTGTCTTTTGTTTTCTGTTTGTTATGTGTAGCAGAAGCTATGAAGTACATTAGCTTGTAGAAGGAGATTTTTCTTCTGGTTATCTGTGAATTGTGTAGTTTTGGCATAGGGATTTTTCAGATTCTTTACGAGAATTTTTTCAAGAGCATCTTTTTGGTGTGAACAATGAGGACTTTCTTACTTCCTCTGTTATACTATTTAACTTCAAATAAAGTGTGTGATTGCTTTCACTCTGACATTTAAACATGCTTGACTAGCCCATTATTGAGATGCTGTGCTTGTAATAAACCAGCAAGCCACCCGGTGACCTCACTGGACGTTATTATTGACAAAAAAAGGGGGGTGATATTGGGAGGGGCTGGGCCTATTCTGTTTACATTTTGGGGTTTTCAGCATTTGATTTAAATGTGAACCAGGAACTTCATTTATGAACTTTTAAAGCATTTCAAAGGTGTCCTTTAAGACATCAGAATATGCTCCCCTTTAACTCTGAGGATGTTGTCTGGGGAGCCCGATGGGCTCTCAGGGAAGTGCACAGTGAACATAGGCAGTCCAGGCCTGTCTCTAGTGGTAAAGGCTGAACTTGGTGCCTTCTGCAGTGTGCACAGATTGCTCCTGGCCAGACGGCTAAACTGTTGAGACTAGAACATTCTCTGACTTCAATTGCTTCGATGTTTTTATTTTTACAAAGGCATTCTATTTTAATTTTGTAAAGATAAGCATAGTGAATTTTCTCAGTGTCTAGTGAAATTCGGTTTCAGGACCACAGGGTTCTGTTTGGAACTGTAATATTTTTCCCTCCAACAAAAGCATTCTGCTACGTGACTGAAGGAAAAAATGAATTTAATCAGTTATTTTTCAATTTTTTAAATTGAATTGAACTTTTAAATTAATTAATTGATTTTTTTAAAATTGTTTTTTTATTGAGCTATATATTTTTCTTTGCTTCCCTCTTTTCCTCCCCCTTCCCTTTAACCCTCTCCCATGGTCCCCATGCTCCCAATTTACTCAGGAGATCTTGTCTTTTCCAACTTCCCATGTAGATTAGATCCATGTATTCTTTTGATTTCCTTCTGAAAGAGTTGTTTTCCTCCCTATTTCTTCCTGTTTTCTCTGGCCTCAGCAGTTTTATTATATAACTTTTTAACAGCCTTTTGATATTTAATTATATGTGCCACCAGCTAAACCAGCAAAACTGACTTTGTAAAGCAGCTGCAGTTATTTGTCTTACAAGGACCTTAAACTCTAATTTGCATAATTAGCAAGTGGACCCAACAGAAAGATTACCATGGCAGGCTGTGGTAATTGCTAGTTCAAAGGATCAGGCATCCAAAATGATGGCTCCCAGGGGCATTTGGGCTTATATGTCTTCTTAGAGTCCAGTGTTAGTGAGTGAAAAGTGGAGCTCCTGTTCCAGGGCCTCTGTCATTTTCTTCTAGACTCCTTGCTGTGTTTAGAATGAAATCCTGTGACCTGTTGACTGAGTCTCTTGGACTTTCCCTTTGAGAGCTTTGCTCCCACATTCTAGATTGGCAAGTTATCCTGCCTACCAGCAGAACATCTCCCCGCTACACCCCTCCCCCAACCACACCCCTTCATTCAACTCTCATTCCTCCTGTTAGGGATGGATGAGCCTAGAGCTCTGTTTATCTTGGCTCTGATTTATAGAAAACAACAGAGACCTTTTAAAAAGTTCATCACGTATATTAATTAATTAGGTTTTTATTTTATTTTTGGAAACTAGGCAGATATCTAAACGCATGCTTTCTAATTTTAGAACTCCGTATTGACTTATCGTCCATATTTGTTTCAGGCCTGCCTGTTATCATGTTTGTTCTGGTTTCCTCTTTCTAACTGGTTTCTTTCAGTCCTTGTGTGCATTCCTATTTTAGACTTTTATTGTCTAGAATATGTTTTCCCAAAAAGGGAAAACGAATGTTTTAGGGAAGAAAAATTCTTCTAAATAAAATATCCTTTGATTAATTATGTAGCAGAAAATAGCTAATTTCTTAAGTGGGATTGGACCTGTTTGTTAATGGGATACCTTCATAAATGCTGGCAGTGCAGTTTGAGTTGACTGTCTCACATGGAGTTGAAAAGCAAAACAAATCCAAAAGACCGATTGAGTAAACTATATCTGATAGCTAGTGGTTGCATTTAAAGGTAGTGATAATTGAATCCTTAATGAATAGCTAACCAATACTGAGACAAAATATCTAATCTATTTATTGCATTAATGTACAACACATGATGAATGATACCATTTTGTTTCATTAACCTTCTTGGCCTCTGAAGAGGACATGAGGGTGCCTGCCATGTGTTTACTGATAATAAACAAGGAAACACAATTTTATGTAATACTGATATAGTTTGTCTTCCATTGTTTGCCACAGGGAAAGAAATAAAATTTGATTTTTATGAGTAATTTGGATGTTGGCTTTGGAAAGAGAAGCCGCACTAAAGAATGGAGTCATTTTAGCTCACTGAGCTGCTGTCTCTGTGGACTGGGGCACAAGTGCAATTGATCATTGCTTCACCTTAAGTTACCATGGCCTTGATCACATTTTAGCATAAAATTTTATCTGTAAACAATGGGGGGTGTTTAAAGTTAGGGCATTTTATTGTGACTATTTAAAGGACTAAGGGAAATTAGAACTTCAGATTTACTGAATGCACAGTAAGAGATGAAGCTACCAGACAACCTCCTTTATGGTACTCCTGACTTGTGCAGAGTTCGGACTACTGGGCAGTCTGTTCTGTTGAGGCGAAGCCTTCATTCGCAACCCACTGTTGGTACAGGGTTACAGAATGGTGTCTGTAAGGCTTAACAAGGCCACAGACTTTGGACTGCAGACTGTGTGGGCCGAACTCTAGTTCTTGCCTTCTTTCTTTTCAATTTGTTTTTCTATGTTTTCTTAAACGATTTGTTCTTATTTTTTTTTTTATGTGCATTGGTGTTTTGTCTGCTTGTGTGTCTGTGTGAGGATGTCAGATCCCCTGGAACTAGAGTTAGAGACAGTTGTCAGCCACCATGTGAGTGCTGGGAATTGAACCTGGGTCCTCTGAAAGAGCAGCCAGTGCTCTTAACCATAGTGTCATCCCTCCAGCCCCATTCTTGCCTTTTTCAGCAAGGAATTAGTCTTTCTGTTTAAAATTAAGCATTCATTCAAAGGCAGTTTTGTAATTTCAGATTCCCATGTGTCTAGGCAAGTAATTCAAAAGAAATGAATGTATGGCCATTGTAGAGGCTTCTACAGCCGGAACTAGTCAAATATTGCAATGAGGAACTTGTATAGAGATCCACTGTCTTCACAGAGTCAGACTCTAGATTAAGTCCCTAGCCCTTGATAACCGCTGCTGCACATTGGTAGATGAGGGTGCGGAACGGCAGAGTGGAGAATCAGAAGAACCCTGAGCGGGAATGCATGCGGTAACACAACTGTGCTGTAGGGAATGATAGTAGACTCAGGGAATGTTGGGGAGAGCTCCTGATTGGAATAATGATCCTAATTGCGTTGAGAGTAGAAACAGGCTAATTAGAGGGCTGGGAAGATAGCTGGGTTAGTAATGTGCTTGCTCTGCAAGCACAAGGACCCGTGTACAAGCCAGGAATAGTGCTGTGCACTTGGCATCCCAGTGCTGCGGAGGTAGCTGGGCAGCCTAGAAAAATGGGTGAACTTCAGGTTCCAGTAAGAGACACTGTCTCAAAAAAAAGGTGGACAGCTTTTGAGGTTGGCCTAGAGGCTATGTACATGTGCATACATGTGGACTGCACACACCACATAGCATGTTTATACAGAGAGAGAGAGAAGGAGAGAGAGGGCGGGGGGGGGGGGGGGGGGGGGGGGGGGGGGGGGGGGGGGGGGGGGGGGGGGGGGGGGGGGGGAGAATGAGACAATTGAATTTTAGTCTGGAGGTGTTTTTGCCCTCGAAGTCATTTAGGAACATTTGACAGAAAGAAAGTCTGGTTCTCGTGTGTGTGTGTGTGTGTGTGTGTGTGTGTGTGTGTGTGTGTTTGGTCAGGCAACAGCATCATGGATGAAAGAACAGAGCAGATGAAACTTCCTGGGTTACCATAATCACGCAGGTAGTAATGTGGACCCCGGATGGGCACTGGGAAAGGGCTTGGCTGCTTTCTATGAAATCTCAGGGAGTGAGTCAGGGTGAAAGTGCCCTGGAAATTACTGAACAGAGATGGATGAATGTTGAGTTGGAAATTATGTCACTTTCTGCTTTACTGCAGTGACGTTCTGAGAAAGCAGACTGGGCTGCTGATTTAGCATGAGAATCTGATACAGTTTTATGTTTGATATTGTGCTTTTATAACTGAATACATAGAGTGATCAGTAGCAGTTTAGCTTTTGGGATCTGTTTAGTGTTTGTCAGTAGTTGGTAGCTGGTTGGACAGTTTAATTCTGTGATTTGTTCAGGACACTAGGAAAATTTAAAACTGGCTCTCACCTACTAAATGTCAGTGCCAGCTTTTTGGTCAGTATGACAACTCCAGGCACACACTTCAGAAGTATCTGGTTGTAAATCACTGCCCTTAGTTAAAAAGGAGTCCGTTCCACCTCATGGGATTGCCAGGGTTCAGTACAAGCAAGTGTGCACAGCTGTTGGGGCTGCAGGGCTGCTTGTTGGATGTTCGGGTGTGACTGCCATTGTTAGGAGAGTTCTCTGCAGTGTGGCTTCTCAGTCTGTCCATGCGTGTGTTCCACAAATGCTGCATGAGGAGCAGCTCATTGCCAGGCCTTGGAATGGCCCCGTTTTCGTCAGTTTTGTAGCTGATATAGTCTTTGGAAAAAAGTTCATGAAAGTAGCTGGGTTTTGCTTTAATTTTGCCCTTTATTGTAATGTTTTTATGTGTATGGATGTTTGCCTGCATGTTTCTGTGTGTATTTGCAGGCCTGGAGGCCAGGAGAGGCACACAGTTGGGAGCCACTGTATAGGCTGGGAACTGAGCCCAAGTTTGGGCAAGCAGCTAGTGTTCCTAATCTGTGAGGCCATGTCTCCAGCCCAGTGTGCCTTTTAAATGGCTGCACTCTTCTCAACTGTGAGTTCGCAATGTTGCTATTGAGAAATAAGTAGCATATGTAGAAGTTCTGGTCGGGAACGGTGGTGGCGCACACCTTCAATGCCGTCACTCCAGAGGCAGAGGCAGGCGGATCTCTGTGAGCTTTAGGTCAGCCTGGTCTACAGAGCAAGTTCCAGGACAGGCTCCAATGCTACAGAGAAACCCTGTCTTGAAAAACCAAAGAAAATGTATAGTACATATAGTACTTAACAAATTAATATGTAATGATTTTATACTTGTAAGATAGCATTAGAATGTTTTGGTTTCCTGCTTGTTAATGTTATTTTTTTGTAACATAAGTATAGTACTGAAAAAAAGACTTGGGAAAGGCTCTTGGTTTGAAATAATTAAATAATAGACTAGTTGAAATAAACTAGTGAAATAAACTAGTTGATACTTAGCCACACTTTCATCTGCTCCCCTTTTAGGGGTTGTGTCTGTTTCTATGTGAGCTCTTGTCTTTGGAAATGGAGCAGTGGAGTAGAAGTAAGCAACTCAATACACATTCACATCTCAGTCTGTTCTCTGCTAAGAGCACTTTGCTGAAAGGGAAGAGTGAGCCCCATGTTAACTGCAAAACAAGGTTCTCAGCTCTCTTAATAAAAAAGAAGCGCGGCTCTGGAAACAGATTTGCAGTGTGTGTGTGTGTGTGTGTGTGTGTGTGTGTGTGTATTTGTGTGTGTGATGAAAAATAAAACATGAAAATATATTGACTTGAAGCAATCATGTTACATATGGGAAAATCAAGTCTGTGCTTTATAAACCTATTTTGCTTTAAGTAAAATGGCATAGTTCCTGATACTGTTTCCTGTTTGAGTTTTTGTGTAATTCTATCTAAAATTACTATTGCTGTTCTAAAGGAGTGAAGTAAATCCCAGAAGAATTACCTCATTATTAGATTAGTGTTCAGTCTTAAGACTGATTTTTGTCTGATAGGTGAACTGAAATCTTGATGTGTTTGTTCCCTTGGCTGTGAGTCAGGTCTCTTTCTCCGTGAAAGGCCTTGTGGTTCTTTGGACTGTTTGCTTGTAGGGGTCAGATTAACTGTTGTGAGTGCCTGTCACACAAGATGAAGTATTTGCCTCCATCCTGTTGTGGCCTGTTTTGTTTTGTGTCCCCTGAATGCATTCATAACCCTTCAATAGATGTGTAAGTGTTTGCCAAAGAGATCAGGAAGGTGCATGCGAGTCAAAGCAGCATTCATGCTGGATCCTGACTGATGGATCTGCTGAACATTTTTAGTAACATTTAGTAAGGCCTGCCTTTCTTTTTAGGGTGTTAATAATTGTGATGTAAGTATACTTTAAAAACAGTTCCTAATTACATATGGTTTACCACATTGTTTTCTTTCTCTTGAGGCAGAGTCTCACCATGTAACCCCCTGTGTAGGGTGGCCTAGAACTCAAAGACCCGCCTGCCTCTGCTTCCGAGTGCTGGGATTAAAGGTGTGGACAACACGCCGAGTGGTTTTACTGTTTAGTATGGAGACTGTCTTCCTTGAATTGATGGTATGGAATTGGTTATAAATTTGGTAACAATAGAGTAACTTGGAAAGCTAATTTCTTTTACTACATGTGTGTATGTGACTGGCCTATAGGATAGAGTACCATTGAATAGAAGGTAATTAAAGGATTACCCAAAGCCTGGGATGTGGCTCCCAGAGCAGGCTGGCCCCAAAGCTCTGGATTCGAACCCCAGCACCACTGCAGTACCACCACCACACACCCCTGCTAAAAGTTTCTGCATGTCTTTGTGCTCAGGCTGAATCTGACCTCCCCTGCTCCCTGCCATAGCACCCTCTTGAATAAAGTCTGCTTCTTGCCTTTAACCAGCATAAAGTGTTTCTTTTGTTGCACCTGTTACTTGTTCTCTTGTTGTTACTCAGTTACTTGCACTAGGGGAACTCTCACACTTCTCTCTCTGTGTAAAAAAGGAGAAGGTAATCTTTGGTGGTTGTGCAATTAATTAATGTAATGCAGGGAAAGACACGCATTATTTACGAAAGGACAGTTTGATATGAGGTCTTTGGTATTGATTTTTTTTTTACAGTGCCTTAATAAGCATTCTCTGAGCTGATTGGCATTTAGCACCCTCAGAATACATGTCCTTAGCCTTGTGGGATTGCAGGGTAAGGGACTAGTTTTGGTTTAACCTGTACATTTCACCATATACTGACTTTTGGATTTGAACTGTAGCACAAATAATAAAAACCCAGAGACAGAAACTGAGCAGGAAAAAGGGAAAAGTATGTTTTCATTCATTTTAATATTTGTGGAGAAGTTAGAACCGTGACAGTCATCTAGTTTCAGAGTTAGTAATTCTCAGTGCTCTAAATTTTAGTTTTCCTTTAAAGATTATCATGTATCCTTTTTTTCCTTCTGGCTATGGGTGGAAAGGAAGTTTAAGAGATGCTTGGAGCTGGGGACACAGTTGTTAACATTGCTCAGTGTTCCACAGCAGGTATCGTGTCTATGTCCAGCGAGTCCTGAACCCTGAGCATTCTCTTCATTGCTGAAATAATTCTTATGTTTAAAGCTTAGAGTCATGGTCACGTGTGTATGTATGTATGTATGTATATATATATATATACACACACACACACACATATATAACATATATATTTTTCACTTGATTATATACTACCTGTAGGCAACCTTTTATCAACATTAAAATCTAAGTTTCTGCATTTCAGTCTTTAAAATACATATATTTCATGCCTAAAAAGTTATTAGTGTTAATGTATGTGAGAAGTTGTGGCATAATCCAAATTACAGCATATTAACAAAATCAGCCCGTATCCTGATATTCTCTGGAGCCCATAAGGTAGACAGTATTCACTGTACAGTTGACCAAATCAAGTGGGGGAACTCTCCTCAATCAGCTCAATATATTTTCTGGTTATTATTAAGTATGTGTATATGCACTTGTACACACATAGTAAAAGTAATATCTTTCTCAACTTCAGGAGCCAGCAGCAGTTGCTGTAGAGCGCTAACTAGTAAGTTTTGTTTTATCGGGGAGTGGACAATATGGTCTTTGTAATAAATATTAACTCTTCCTGCATGCAACACAAAATGTGCCAGAGACAGTATGTAAAGGGATGAGTATGTTTCAATAAAACTTTGCTTCCAAAATCAGGCAGCAGGCAGTAGATTTTGCACTGGTTTGACTGATCAGTATACCTTATTTCTAATATATGTATGTGGAGAAATTTGTATGTAAGACTTACTGCTGACATTTTTATATTAAACTATAGAAGTTTTACCATTATGCCCGTTGAAATGAAAACTTTTAGTGATTAATAAGCTGTTTTTAAAAAGTATGAGTAAATTCCTAACTATATTTAGTATTTGCAGAAGTGCTTTTCAAACATAAGGAAGGTCTTTATAATTTTCCATTGAATTATAATTAGTATAATAATAAAGCTATTTCCTCAGCTGTCCGTAGAGAGCAGCTCTGCCTTCAGTTGTATCTTCATAGCAGAAAGCCTGCCTTTTACCTCTCTTTTGTTGTTAAAAGATATTTGAGTTTATAGTGCTCAGGGAGTTAATCTTTTCATTCCTATAATAAACATAGATGTATATATTTTTAGCTTTAAAGGTAAAAAGAATGAAAGCATCCAACTAAAATATGATTCCTTAGATGTGTTCAAACTTTTATTAGAAATGCCTTTCACTTGTGAAAAAAAAACCTGAAAAATGAACACATATTGGAAAGCAAAAACTCACTCCTAGACTCCTAGAAGCAAATTCAGGCAGTTTGTCATTTCTTGAGAATCAAGTATGGCCCATAAACCAGCAGCTCAGTTGTAGCTACTTTTTAAGAGAGTGTTGGGAAGATGCTCTCTGCATAACTTTCCAATAGCAAATGTAGATGTAAAAGCAGAAAACCACAAGTTCTACTTGCTTCCAGTTTTCCAAATAGTATTAATTCTTTTTGAAGGGTGTGTATTTCATATGCATTGAAAAAATGGCAACATTCTGAGTGTATTTATTTATGTTTCTTTGTGGTAAGTATTTTTTTTGTTGTTGTTTTTATTTTTTGAGACAGGGCTTCCCAGTAGCTTTGGAGCCTGTCCTGGAACTCTGTAGACCAGGTTGGCCATGAACTCACAGAGATCTGTCTGTCTCCGCCTCCCATGTGCTGGAATTAAAGGCATATACCACCACTGCCTGGCTTGTGGTAATTTTTAATCCATAGTATTCTATGGTAAGTGATATTATTTCATAATGAAATAATGAAATAAAAATTCATTAAATTTTTAATGAAATTGAAAGCTTTTAAATAAGTAACTAGTCATTTTGATTTATATTATTCTTCATTTGAAAAATGAGGTTTGCGCAAAACATGATATCAATTGCAAAGTAGAACCAGTCTTAGAACTTTTGTGGTCATTATCAAATAATTTTTCCCTACTGGAGTAATTTTCGTAGAGCTTTTGATCCTCTTTCCCTTTTGAATAAGTGTCAGCTGGGACATGTGAAGCGTTTGCTGTGAGACCGTCTATTGAAGAGTGATTAATCCTGCTCCATAAAAGAGCATATCTCCCCTAAGAGCAGTGCCTCTGTTTTTGTCGCTAGAATCCTTGCCAAAGAGAACCGACATTTGGTGGCATCAGCTACTGCGGTTCTTTCGGCTAATGGGCTTTACTTTGTACATGTATTTTTTTTCTTTCTGTCTTTTGAAAAGAAGATGAAGAAAACATGTTGAAACGTACTTCTCCATGTACTAATTCTGTGGGCTACATTATCCATAATATGTTGTATTTTTCTGGTAAAATTAACTTTGGTTTTTTTGTTGTTGTGTTTTGTGATTCTAGCTAACTGAAATTCATAATGTAGACCAGGCTAATCTCACAAAGATTCACTTGCCTCTGCCTCCCAAATCCTGGGATTAAAAGTACACCTCGCCACACAAGGCCCACTTTAGTATTCTTAGAAAAACAAACAGAGTCTCTAGATAGTTGAGCGGAAAATAGATGTCTTTGGCTTATGTGTGAGAATGAGCGTTCCTTGTTTCTTTAACCTAGACAACTGTTATGTATGAGTACATTTCATAGTAGACTGAGTAAGTAGTTCATTTAAAAATACCAAAGTGCACCAAAAGCTGTTCTGAAATAGTGTCTATGCAGTAATGCAGATAATCTTACCTCCAAAATAGCAACTATGAATGAACATATTTAGCTATTCTATTTCATTTATGAATAAAAAAAATTCTTCACTAAAAATAACCAGAGGTCCATTTCCACAGTTAACAGGCACTCCTACCTGGTAATACAGTAGAGCTGCCATCCCTTACTCCACCTGACCATTACCAGACGGCTCAGGAGTGGTTACAGCCACTTTACCATTTCAGTGCTGGTTTCATTTCTGTTAAGAGAGAGCAGTTGAGTCATATATAGTAGAATGTCAATGCTTATTAAGATGAGAAGGTTTGGCATTGCTACCTCTACTGTTGATGTTGTTTAGAGCAGTCAGGTTCTCACATTTGTAGCCCAGGCTGGTCTGGAACTGCTGACAGCCCTACCTCAGCTTCCTGATAGCCTGTGTGAGTCACCATGCTACGTCAAGGGACTTGTGTATCTCTCATCGTTATTTTTAGCATTTTTTTAAACTTCAGAAATAAGATATAGTAAATTTCACTCTAATGACAGATTAATCAAATGTTAGACTCATGAATCAGCAGTAAAAAATTAAGCCTCTTCTCTATATATCACTGTGAGACTGTCTTTTACTTACTACATTAATTTTTAAAGATACTGAAGATTTCCCATATACTCTCTGCCCATGTCTGTAATGGCAGCTGTCCCATCAGAATGCTGCCTTTGTCACACTGGCAAATGTATCGTAGAGAGGTTCTTTCCACACAGCCTGCAGAGCTTTAGGTGGAGTTTCTTCTTGGCGAGTTGCAGGGTTATATAAATCAGTGACGGTGAACATGCACTATTGTGTATGGAGACAGTTTAGTGCTCTTTGTGTCCACTGCTCTGCCTATCTATTCTTTCCTCTCGCAGCCTCTGGTAGCCTCTGGTCTTCTCAGTCTTTATACTTTTGCCATTTCTAGAAAGTCATATAGTGGATCACAAATCATGAATTGCTTTCATTTTGGTTACTTTCACTTAATAACATCTTTACGTTTCTGGTCATGTCTTTCATTGGAGCATCTAATAACCCATTGTCTAGATATATCACGGTGACCATCCAGTCACGAGGCTTCCGGACATCAGCAGGGCATTTTTAGTAAAGTGTTGTTCAGGATGTAATGTGTTTTTTTTCTATTTATATACATCTGTTTTCACTCCCTCTTTCTCATCCCTTGATCTGTGTATTGTTTATCAGTACTACACCATTGTGATTACTATAGCTTTGTAGTAACTCCTGAAGTTTAAAAATGGCAAACCTCCTGTGATATAATTTTAGACATTTTTACTTCTCCACATAAACCTTAGGATGGTTTTGTTAATATACACAAAATACTTCAGAGGGGGGATTACATTGAATCTTTAGGTCAATCACAAAAGCTGATTTCTTAATATTACTAATGTGGATTTTTTTTTTTTTTTGCTGAGAGAGCTTTTTTTTGTTACTGATTTTTATTGGGCTCTACATTTTTCTCTGCTCTCTTCCCCGCCTCTCCTCTCCCCTTTAACCCTCCCCCAAGGTACCCATGCTCCCAATTTACTCAGGAGATCTTGTCTTTTTTTACTTCCCATGTAAATTAGATCTATGTATGTCTCTCTTAGGGTCCTCATTGTTGTCTAAGTTCTCTGGGATTGTGATTTGTGGACTGGTTTTCTTTGCTTAATGTTTAAAAACCACCTATGAGTGAGTACATGTGATAATTGTCTTTCTGTGTCTGGGTTACCTGACTCAAAATGATGATTTCTAGCTTCATCCATTTTCCTGCAAAATTAAAGATGTCATTTTTTTTTCTGCTTTGTAGTACTTCATCATGTAAATGTACCACATTTTCCTTATCCATTCTTCAGTCGAGTGGCATTTAGTTTTTTTTCCAGTTTCTGGCTATGACAAACAATGCTGCTATGAACATAGCCTTGTGTCACGATTGAGCATCCTTTGGATATATACCCAACAGTAGTATTACTAGGTCTTGAGGAAGTTGTTTCCTAATTTTCTGAGAAATCGCCACACTGACATCCAAAGGGGTTGTACCAACTTGCTTTTCCACCAGCATTGCAGAAGTATTCCCTTTATCCTACAACCTCTCCAGCATAAGTTGTCATCAGTGTTTTTGACCTTGGCCATTCTTACAAGTGTAAGATGGAATCTCAGAGTTGTTTTGATTTGCATTTCTCTGATGACTAAGGATGTTGAACATTTCCTTAAGTGTCTTTCAGCCATTTTAGATTTCTCTGTTGAGAGTTTTCTGTTAAGGCCTGTACTTCATTTTTTTTTAATTGGATTATTTGTTCTTTTGGTGATCAATTTCTTGAGTTCTTTGTATATTTTGGAGATCAGACCTCTGTCTGATGTGGGGTTAGTGAAAAATTTTTTCCATTCTGTAGGCTGTCATTTTGTCTAGTTGACCTTTGCTTTATAGAAGCTTTTCAGTTTCAGGAGGTCCCATTTATTCCTTGTTTCTCTCAGTGTCTGTGATGCTGGGGTTATATTTAGGAAGTGGTCTCCTTTGTCAATGCATTCAAGTGTACTTCCCACCTTCTCTTCTGTAAGGTTCAGTGTGGCTGGCTTTATGTTGAGGTCTTTGATCCATTTGGACTTGAGTTTTGTGCACAGTTGTAACATAAGCAGTCCTGTTTGTTGGGGTTTCTGCCCCACCTGGTACCCCACAACTGTTTAGCCCCAAAGAAAATCACAAATGGGTCTCCATAAATTATAAGCTGATTGGCCCATTAGCTCTAGCCTCTCACTGGCTAACTTTCACATCTTGATTAACACATTTTTCTGATCTATGTTAGCCATGTGGCTCAGTACCTTTTTTTTTAATTTTTATTTTATTTTATTTATTTTTTAGTTGCAAAAAAAAATTCTGCCTCCTCCCCATTTCCCATTTCCCTCCCCCTCCTCGGACACATCGCCCCTTCTTCCCACTTCCCACTTCCCTAACCCCCCTCCCACCCACTCCATTCTCCCTCTGTCTCGAGAATGAATTCAGTGGGGCAGATCACATCCTGCTGCTTTAGTGGTCTGGGCAGGAGTGAGAGGAATCAACTTCCTCCTTCCCAGAATTCTCCTGTTCTCATTACATCATTTCTACTTCCTGTCTGGTTTTCCCATCTATATTTTCCTGCCTGGCCAATCAGCATTTATTTAAAATATGATTGACAGAATACAGACAATTCTCCCACACCACACGGTGATAGATATGGGTCTATTTTCATTCTTCTACATGTTGATATCCAGTTTATGCCAGCACCACTTGTTAAATATCATTTTTCCCCATTTGATATATTTTGCTTTTTTGTCAAAAATCATGTGTTCGAAGGTGTGTGGATTAATATCAGGGTCTTCGATTCGGTTCCATTGGTCCTCCTGTCTGTTCTTATGCCAATCCCAGATGTTTTCAGTGCTGTAGCTCTGTAGTAGAGTTTGAAGGTAGGAATTGATTGTTTTGGCTATCCTGGGTTTTTTGCTTTTCCAAATGAAGTTGAGTATTGTTCTTTCAAGGTCTGTGAAGAATTTTGCTGAGATTTTGATGGGCATTGCATTAAATCTGTAGATTGCTTTTGGTAAGATTGCTGTTTTTACTATGTTAATTCTACCTACCCAAGAGCATGGGAGAGATTTCCACTTTCTGGTGTCTTCTTCAATTTCTTTCTTCAAAGATTTAAAGTTGTTGTCATACAAGTCTTCCACTTGCTTTGTTAGAGTTACTACGAGATATTTTATGCTATTTGTGGCTATTGTGTAGGGTGTTGTTTCTCTGATTTCTTTCCCTGCCCTTTTATCATCTGTGTACAGGAGGGCTACTGATTTCTTTTGGGGGGTTAATATTGTATTCTGCTATTTCACTGAAAGTGTTTATTAGTTGTAGAAGTTCCTTGGTAGAATTTTTGGGTTCGCTTATGTAAACTATGATATCATCAACAAATAGTGAGAGTTTGACTTTTTTATTTCTGATTTGTATCCCATTGATCTCCTTTTAGTATCTTACTGCTCTGGCTAAGACCTGAAGAACTATATTGAATAGATGTGGAGAGAGTGGACAACCTTGTCTTGTTCCTGATTTCAATGGGATCACTGGGAGTTTCTCTCCATTTAGTTTGATGTTGGCTGTTGGCTTGTAGTATATTGCCTTTATTATGTTTAGGTGTGTTTCTTGTATCCCTGCTCTCTGCAAGACCTTTATCATGAAGGGATGATGTATTTTGTTGAAAGCTTTTTTGGCACCTAATGAGGTGATCATGTGGTTTTTATTTTTCAGTTTGTTTATATGGTGGATTATGTTGACAGATTTTCTGTTTATAAAAAGAAATAGAAACAGTCATCAAAAGTTTCCCAACCAAAAAAAAGCCCAGGACCAGATGATTTCAGCTCAGAATTCTACAAGATTTTCAAAGAACTAATACCAATACTCCTCAAATTATTCCACACAATAGAAATAGAAGGAACATTGCCAAACTCTTTATATGAGGCTACAATTACCCTGATACCCAAACCACAGAAAGACATTACTAAGAAAGAGAATTACAGACCAATCTCACTCATGAACATTGATGCAAAAATACTAAATAAAATACTGACAAATCAAATCCAAGAACACATCAGAACTGTCATCCACCATGATCAAGTTGGCTTTATCCCAGAGGTGCAGGGATGGTTCAACATACGAAAATGTGGAATGTTTCTTCATTGATTTAATTCTACTTAAATTCTTTGAGGAGAATTTTGTAATTTTCTTCATATAGATTTTATACATTTTAAGTATCTAATTCATTTTTGGTGTGTTTGTGTGTGTGTGTGTGTGTGTGTGCGCGCGCGCGCGCGCGCGTAACATTTGTGCTTCATTTGAAATTTCCCTGGTTAGAATGCAAAGGAAAGTGTTCCGTAGCTTGGCACTGATCACGTGTTACCAGCCGCTTGCTGCTCTCCACGTGGCTATGCGAGTTCTCGTGTCAGCTGCCGAGCGTATTCCTCCTTCTCTGTGTTCTTATCATCAGCAAGGATTTCTGGGGCAGTGATTCCGGGGTGATGAGAATGAATGTAAGCTCCCAGAATATCGTCCACCTTTGCAGTAGCCTGTTCTATGGGAGTCTGAGAAGAATGAGCAATCTGTTGTTCCTGGGTGAAGTAGCCTATAGATATTGATTAGTATTGTTTGATCTGTTTAATTGTGTGTAGGGTTGTGGGGTGTAGGCCAGACGTCAATGCTAAGTGTTGCTGTTGACCTGATTTTTAAAGACAGGGTGTCTCCCTGAGTTCTGAGTTCATCCATTTGGCAAGACGCCCCGGCTGTCAGACTGCAGGGATCTGGCTGTCTCTACCTCTGTTATGCTGGGTTTCTTTTACTTCAGAACCGGGACACCAGGAGTACTTTACTCACTGAGATATCTCCCACTCCCGCAAGATCTTTTTTCTGATGGAAATGTGTTGTAGGTCTCCAGTTGTTATATGTAGTCAGTTCACTTCTGGTCTTTACAATTCTTACAGTTTTTATTGCAAAAAAAATTTTTTTTTACTATGTTGTTAAGTATACTCTACATACTATTGTTACTATTGTTAATGAAGAACTGGCTTCATTACCTTGTTTAAGGTCCATTTTGATCCCTCTGAATTCTTCAATGTCTGAGATGAATACGTGCAGTCCCACTTTGTTTCAATTTTTCATAGACTGTTACACTTTTCTTCATTCATTTACTTTTTATTTATATATGTCTTTGTATGTAAAGCTGATTTCTCTCTTACCAAAATAAACAAAAACTAAAGCAGATTATAGACAACAAATAGCTGAATCTTGTCATCCATCTTTTCTGTGCTCATTGCAGTCTGGTCTTTTTAATTGGTGCAGTTAGATCATTGATGTTCAAACTTGAATTTGTATCTGCCATATTTGTTAAGTTTTTCAAAGTCCTGTTTATGCCCTCTGGCTTTCTTTCCATTGATCACCTAGGACACATGCTGCCTTTATGAATCTTGTTTACTTTTGCTTGTGATGGATTCCCCCAAATTCATTGTTAGCTTCCAGTGAGAAAGGACTGTCCGTAGCCTCCTTTTTCTCTTTCTGTATTCTTGCCATTTAATGCTGTAAAGGTAGCATTGCTTTTGGGCCATATAGAGGTAACACAATTAAGATGAAAAAGAACAGTCAGATAAAGCAAGCATAGTAGAGCGGGCAGCTCTGCACAGGTCTAGTCAGGAGCAGTCCTGAGGGACAGGCAAGAGTAGTGGGGTCTGTACCTGAACAGCTGACTGAAGTAACTTACTGCTGCAAACCAGCTGGGAGCTTGCCTTATTTGTGTCCTGCTTTCCGTCTTCTACCTTTTTAGTTTAGCTATGCATTTTATAATATATGGCTCCTTTTTCCCCTTCATTATTTAACAGGTCTTTCTTTTTTCTTAAACATTTTGTTGCAATTACTTTCAGTCAGTAGTTCTCAACCTTCCTAATGCTGCAACCCTTTAATACAGTTCTTCATGTTGTGGTGATCCCCTAACCATAAAGTTATTTTTGTTTTCTACTTCATAACTAATTTTTACTATTGTTAAGAATAATAATGTAAATATATAATCTGTAGGGTGCCTGATATGTGACTCCTGTGAAAGGCTGAGAGCCACTGCTCTATATAGTGGAATATAATCAGAGTCCATTTTCACAGAACACCATGCAGACTCTTAGGTCCTATGAGCACCTTATGATAAAAATCTTATTCCTAGTTTCTTCTAGTGTTGATGACACTCATTTTACTTATAAATAAGCATGCATGATTGGATATGGCATTGCTATTATTTTGAACAAATTGTCATCTATTGGATCTGTTAAGAATAAGAAATAGTAAGTTTTTATTTCTGTTTCCTTCCAAATGTTT
Organism: Alexandromys fortis; assembly: GCF_014885135.2. Classification (NCBI taxonomy): domain Eukaryota; kingdom Metazoa; phylum Chordata; class Mammalia; order Rodentia; family Cricetidae; genus Alexandromys; species Alexandromys fortis. Next base: position 2,312,116 of record NW_026068007.1, read on the forward strand.
TTCCTGTTTGCAGATCTGAATTTATAACCTATTTAATTTTCTACTTCTCCCGAAGATAACCTTTAAAACTTTTCTGTCAGGACAGATGACTAACAGTAAGCTGTAGCAGTTTTGTTAACTAAATTTTTGTAACTCCTTGTAGCACAAGTTCTAATAGGTATTAATAATAAAAGCCTGGAGTCAGATATTGGGGAAAATGCTGAGAGATCAGAGAGACAAAGAAGCAAAACCAAAGCCACCTTACCTACTCCACTCTCCCAGATGAGAAGAGACTGAGTTCCTGTTTCCTCCCTCCTGCTTTATCACTTTCTCTAGCCACCCACCCATTTGCTTCCTGTCTGTTTGTATAGACCTCCAGACCTCTATGGTTAGCTAGTGGCTAGCTCCGCCTTCTGATCTTCAGGCAAGCTTTATTTGTACAAACAAGATATTACCACATGATTTAGTGTCTTACACTAATTAGGAGAAATTTTCAGTTTTTGCCTCAAACATTGTTTTTCTTTTTAGTATTAGAATTCCCACTTACACAAAAGTTCTATTTTGTAAATGCTCCACAATTTGTTGATATTTTGTTCTTTGACTTTTTGGTTTTGCTCTTTTTGGGGGCAGAGCAGGGCTTACGTTTTTCATTTGATTTTGTTTTTGTCTTTTGTTTTACAAGCTTGGAAGGTTTGTATGATGCCATTTATATTCAGGCTTCTTTTCCTTACTGGTTATCTGATTCACCGCTAAGATCATACGACATTTCTGTCACTGTTTTGCTCACTGAGTTTTCTAGATGGCTCATTTATGTTCTGTTCCTTTCCCACTTAACTGTTATACTTCTTAATCTTTTCTTTCTTGACTTTGTACTATAAATTCATAGCCCAGGGTCACTTTGGTTCCATCATAGGACTTCTGTTGTTTGCACTTGAACACAGTGTTATAGATTATAACTGCTCTTATTTGGTCATGGTTGTCTTAGGTAGCTGGTTTAAGCCTGAGTCCCCTCATGTTTCTGAGGTTTTATGCTTGCTTTGTTTCTTTGAGACTTTTTTTTTTTTTACTTTTCAGAATATGTTGTTATTATTTTTCTTGTTATCTGGATGTGGTATACTGAGTAAAGAGAATTTCTGTGAAGGCATCTTATTAATGGGTGGTCCAGGTACTGGGGAAGGGAGGAATCTGTGCAGGCATCTTATTAATGGATGGTCCAGGTATTGGGGGAAGGGAGGTATCTGTAGTTCTCTGGTTAGGTCTGTTTTTCAGTGAGCCTGTACACACATTGTCTCTGTTCCTCCTCCCTTCCTCACCAACTCCTTGGGTTAGGCCTTCCTTACGCTGTACTTTACTATTTCTCTTCCTTTGTTTGCAGGGCTTCAACCCATCAAATTTTTTTTTTCCTGTGTGTTTGCTGGCCCAGGAGAGCCTTTGCATCTTAGGCTCTTGCAGAACTCTTCCTCTGAAAAGGCAGTTTGGGAACTGACTGCTCTGATGTACTTGAGAATGGTTTCACTGTCTCTTGTGTTGAGAGCAGAAGAGAATTTTTTTGCCATATTTACTGTGAGAACGTCTTTAGCTTTGACTGTAAAATTCATGGAATTGTGGCTCACTTCTCTTCTCTCCCATGACTGGGCTGTCTGATTTTGACTTTCAAACTTGGCCACTCTGATCTTCCAACAGCACATCAATGACAGTGCCCATTTCTTCACTCCACGGCTTCCCCAGTAACCAGATTCTCTCTAGTCATCTGTGGGTCCAAATTGGTACAGTACTTTACAATGTAAATTTGCTTCTGTAACAGACTGGAGAATTATTTATTGTTGCTGGGCAGTGATGATACAAACCTTTAATCCCAGCACTCGGGAGGCAGAGGTAGGTGGATCTCTGTGAGTTTGAAGTCAGCCTGGTCTACAAGAACTAGTTTTAGGATAGGCTCCAAAGCTACAGAGGAACCCTGTCTGGAAAAACCAAATTTTTTTTCAGCTTTTTGCTTCTTAACAGTGTGATGACTTTCAAAGATCCTCAGAAACTGTGATTCTATATTAATATTTAATGGTTTGGGGGAAAATGTAACTTCCAGAATGAGGTCTTAAAACTGACCTTTGCCAAGTAAGTGAAACTGTAGAATCTAGTTTAAAACTATGAAGGTGTAAATTGTTCCCCGACAGCGATATCACTTGATAAATACTCCCTACACAGTTGTTTGGAGCACATTTTTGTTAGACAGTTAGGAGGAGTCACATAGGAGTAGGAAATTCCTACAGGTTTTGGAAATAACTGTGAGGAGGTATTTTAGGGAATTCATGATTGTTGGAAGATGATATTTAGAAGTTAATGTATCTCACATTTATATAAATCATTTAAAGACAGTGTTCCACACCATAGTCATTTACAAATAGAAAACAACAGCAGGTCCAAGCACAAGCACATCGTTTGCTTGTCTGAGATTCTGGCTCCCCGAGACTGGCGTGACCTGTGGCACCTGCAGTTTTTTTCTTTTTCCTTTTTTCTTTCCTGTAATCTCCATGGCTGCTTGCGATTCCGAATCAGAACTGAGAAATACTGGATTAAATGTTTGGCCATATGGACAGCAGTACTCTCGGTGAGGCAGATGGTAGTTAAGAGCCCTATTCATTGCTGTCTGCTGAGAGAGGGCGTTATCCTGAAGCACCCAAGCCTGTGTGAGTGGAGAGACACTCGGCTGTTGTGCCACGATCTGCAGAGCAAACTGTACTGGGAAGAAGCTGGCATTCTGGGCTTGAGCTGTGCTGTTTTCTCTTCCTGGTAGTTTATCTGTGGACATGAAGCCAGCAGTAGAAAAGACTTTATATCATTAACACTGAGGTTGAGAAGCACAGCCCTGAATTTTCAGGTGGTAATGTGCATCTGAATGCCAGTGCTGTGTCACAAACGCCAGGACAGACAGGCTGTTGTCATCAGGGGTCATTTACCTCCCCATCTGTGTTGTCTTATGTCCCGCCCTACCCCAACCTGCTATTTGTAGAAATACTAGCCTTGTTATTTTATTTTAAAGATTTTTTTCTCATTTATTTATCTATTGGTTCAGGGTCTTACATGTAGCACTTGCTGGCCTGGTGCTCATTGTACAGACCAGGCTGGCTTGGCACTGAGACCGATTGCCTGGCTCAGCCTAATGACGCTGGCATTGCAGACGTTATTCACCACGGCTGCCTTGAAACGTCACATTTTTAACAGATTTTTTTTTTTTTTTAGTGAACTAAGTGTGTCCCCTTTTACATGTTCCTTTTCATTTATCTTTCATAGCAGTATGGGATTGCAGTTATATTACAAAATAAAATGCTGAACCTTTTCTAAAGTTCATCCTTTTCATGAAGACTTCAGTCAGTGTTCTTGGATCATATCGCAGTGGTTTGTAAGCTTGGTTACTGGAGAAGCAATCTCATGTTAAATCTGTAGGATTTCTGCCATTAACACTAGCTCTCGCTGATGTTTCCTGGTGCAGTCCTGCAGACGGTAGAGCAGCAGCCTCCGCAAAGCTTCAAGAGCTGTGCTCAGTGGAAGTTTTCTGAGACAGGGTTAGTGGCCCCGAACATCTATGGACCCTGAACTCCCAATTCTCCTGCTTCAGCCTCCCAAGTGCTAGGATTATAGGCATGAACCTCCATACCAGTATGTGTGCAGTGCTTTTTACAAATTAAAGCCATGTGATGCTATTGACCTGTACTAGGATGACAGGAGGCTGCATGTTGTCCTTAGAATCCTTTCTTGCTTTGGAAACAGACTATCTCTGTTTACCTTCAGGGAATATTATTTGACTAAATATATAATGCTGCAGGACTGGGGAAATTATTCTCATTATCATATTCATTTTCAAACCTCATCAGTGGAGAATTTGTATTTTCAGAAACATCCAGGGTGTCAGAGTAATGCAGGTTTTGCTGTTTCCTATGCACTCTGACCTTCTGGTCTTCTGTCCAGCGCTGATGCTCACTGCTGCGGAGCTCAGGGTAATGCCATTTCCCTTGCCTCTGTCTTAATCGCTAGTAATTGAATGAATGCTCCGAGAAGTTATACTCCTAAATCATTACTAGTTTACTAGCTGCATGCCAGTCTTGTTCTTGACGCTCTCTGTCTGAAATGGTGGTTATGTTACACGTGTTGGGCGTTGTCTTAACTCACTGGCTCAGTGACACCTTGCCCAAGAGCTGTATGTGCCTTTCCTGCTCTTCACTGCTTCTTGGCTCCACCTTGCTGATATTACAATCCAAATCCCCAAAAATACTATAAGTAAAACAAAAGTAACCTAACAAATGATCGGAGGGTGTGGCAATCAGTTTTAATTGTTAGCTTGACCCAATATAAAATAATCTGGAAAGGGAGTCTCCATGAGGGCTGGTGTAGCCTGGCCTGTGGGGACACCTTGAGCACGTGGACACCTGCCATCTGTCGGTAGCATCATTCCCTAGGCAGGGCATCCTGGATTGCCTGAGAGTGCGGAGAGCAGCCCGAGCACTGGGCATAGGCACCCATTCATCGCGCTTTGCTCTTTGCTCTGGATATAATGTGACAGCTGCTTCACGTTCTGCCACCTGGACTTTACGGCAGCCATAGACTAGAACTGGGAAACGTGAGCCACATCCTTCCTGTTAAATTGTCGGATTGTTTTATCACAGGCACAGGAAAGGAGCCTAAGACAGGGTAAAATGAATGGGCTGGAAATGTCAATCCATGAAGATTTAATAGCTGTATTATATCCTAGCCCAATCTAATCAGAAGTACAAGAGTGGAATATCTTTATACCAGTCTATACTTTTGTTTATCTGAAAAGTGAGCTAATATTAGACCAAAAAGATATGCCTGCGTGTAAACATGCTTCTTGTTTTGAAAAGCTCATTTAGTCATAAATATTTATTGAATATCTACTGTGTGCATGTTTTTTTCCTTTATCTCTGGGAGTAAAGAGAAGAGCCTGCTATCTCCCTGTTACCAGAGACTGGCCTAATGATGCTCTAGCCCACAGACTAGAAGAGTTGTAAACAGAAGCTGTGGGTAGATCCCTGTGCTACACAGTTTTACGTCACCTTGACACAGCTGACATCTTCGAGACAGGAAACATCAATGAAAATACCTCCATAAGACTGGGTTTGTAGGCAAGCCTGTAACGCATTTTCCTAATTAGTGACCCATGGGGTAGGGCCCAGCCATTGTGGGTGATGGCATCCCTGGGCTGGTGGTCCTGAGTTCTATAAGAAAGTAGGCTAAGCAAGCCATGGGCAGGCTAGTAAGTAGCACCCCTCCATGGCCTCTGCATCAGCTCCTGCCTCCAGGTTCCTGTCCTGTATGATTTCCTGTCCTCACTTCCTTCTATGATGTGGAAGTATAAGCCAAACCCTATCCTCCTCAACCTGCTTTTTGGTCATGGTGTTTCATTGAAGCAATAGAAGCTCTAAGACAATTCCAAATGAAGGAAATCAGGTAGTGGCTACGGAATTCAATGTAGCTGTAGAATCAGTAAGCGGGAACAAGAACAATGTGGGCACAGTCATAGTCTGAGTGTAGTCTTCAGTGAGCTGGGATTTGCACAGATGATCATGCTTTGGTATTTGCAAGCAGTGTTACTCAATGCTTTGTCTTGGACAGTGTCTGTACCTAATGGTTGTATTATTTTTATGTTTCTGTTACTGGACCTTAAGACCTCTGAGGATGAGGACTGTAATTTGCCTGTTAAAGTTCTCAAATAAGAAAAATTAATTGAGTGGGTTACAGAGTATTGTTTCATGGTTTGCCATGTGTGTACTCTCCAGGAGCTGCAGTATGGGAAAGCAGAGGTAAATTTATGTTCTTCAGTACTGTTAACTCTTTATTAATTTAATTAGCCCATGATCTCAGAGTTGTAAGCAGTGGAGGAAAGAAGCCCGACTGGGAAAGAAACCAGTGGTTCTGGATAAGGAAGAGAGACTGGATGAGTTGGTCATCAGTCCTTGATATGAGGCAGCGGGACATGTGCATGAAAGGCTTTTTCTTCTATGCACAGGATCTAGGGAAAGGCTCTCAACTGCAGCGACATAGTGAGAGAAAAACAGAATGTTGGGCCCGCTTCTGTCCTGCTACCTCTGTCCTCCAACTATTCTGCACTTTGAAAACAGACTCCAGAGACACTACATCAGTAGACATGGTCATGTTTAAAGATGTTAAGTAGAAAGTGTGCACTTGGCCATGTCCTGGCCTTCTCAGAGGAAGCCATGTAAGTTCTTCTGGTCATGCTGATTCCTTCACTAGCTAGCTTTCCATCTTTCCTCCATTATCCAACTCCTGGGAGGACCTGCGTGTTTCCTAGCTTACTAAAGGCTTCGCTGCTTCTCTCCTTCCTCTCCCAGGCATCCATTGTTCTTAGCTTCTGCTGGGTATCTTTGTGAATGTCAATAGCTACATCACAGCTAATTCTGTATTTCTTGTTCTATCAAGCATGTATAGCTTCCTTGTGCTTCCATGTGTCCCTGCATTTCCAAACGAGCATGTACCCACCATTCTTCCTGTTTTGATTTCCTCTTCCTTGTTTTTCAACTCCAGTCATGCACATGTACTTACTATAAACTTCCTGTTTATAAAAGTTGAGAATGAGCAAACTATATTGTGACTTGTTTTTCTATTCTTATAATTATATATGTTATTCATATATAAAAATATAAAAAATATATGTTATTCATATCTTAGGGAACAGATTTTTTTTGTCAACACAGTTAATTCTATTGAACCAGACATCTTTAAAATTAGAAACTCCAAATTCAGAATTTTCTTCAAATCTCTTCAAAATTGAATTCTGTTCTTTATACTGAAAAATAATTTTAAGATTTTTTTTGGGGGGGTTGTGTGTGTGCACCCATATGTTGTATTAGTGGGGTAGCCACAAAGGCCGGAAAGGGCATTGGATCCTGGTGCTGGGAAGTGAACTTGGGCCCTCGTTTAGAGTAGATATTGTTCTTAACCACTAAGCCATATGTCCAGTCCTGGTGATAAGTGTGGTTTCTTGTTTGTCTTGTTTTTGCTTTAGTTTATAATTTAATTGCAACATTTTCCCCTTTCTTCCCTCTGTCCCTCCTTCCATTCCTCCCTCCTTTCCTCCCTCTCACCTTCCCTCTCAACTCTTCCATATACTCCTCCCTGCTCTTCTTTAAACTTGTGGCTTCTTTTTTCGTTAATCATTGATCACGTTTATGTATATGTATTTCTATGTCTGTGTATGTACATATACATGTGTTCCTAAAAATAGCCTGTCCAGTCTGTATACTGTTACTTGTGTTATATTGTCAGAGCTGAGTGTTTGGCATTGGACAAACTGTTCTTGTGCTCTTTCCCTGGGGACGTTATCTCTCCCATTCCCAGCTTTCCGCAGTTGCCTCTAGGGCTTTGTGTAGGGTTGAGGTCCGTGGACATCTCTGCATCCAGTGTGGCATGGTCATTGGTGTCATCCTTGTTCAGCTCATGTTGTTGTGTTGGTGAGACTTTGTGGTATAGCCTCCAAAATTCCTAGGAGATACAAACTCACAGCAAACTCTCTGATCTGTGAACTCTTAAAATCCCTTTTCTGCAGTGTTCCCTCAGCCTTAGATGCAGGTGGTCTTCGTGTGTTACAAAGAGCAGTTTCTTTGATGGGGGCGAAGACTACGATTAGGTGTGGGCATAAGAGCCAGTGTGTATGGAGTGCTGCGGATTATGCTGCTTTAGTAAATTAAGGTTGTAGATGCTCTTCCTAGCCACGCCTTCTCTAGAACTGAGTGCTCAGCCAGCTTTCCAGTACGCTTTTAAAATTGCTGTCATAGGGAGGAGGGGGAGGGAAAAGGGAGACGGGGAGGGAAATGGGAGGATGGGAGGAGGCAGAAATTTTTTTAATAAAAATTATATTAAAAAAATTGCTGTCATAGTGCATGTCTATATGAATAATATTTAAAGATTGCAGCTTTTATTTTTTTTAATGGTGAAAAGGCGTGTATTTAGAATTAGGCAGCTGGACTCGGTTTAGATGATCCCAATTTTGTTAGTAACATCCAGGGCATCAGAATCAGGAACCAGCTGAACATAGGCCTTCCCTCCATCAGGCCTTACTAGGGTATTGACTTTGGCCACATCAGTGCCATAGAGTTTCTCCACAGCCTATTTGATCTGGTGCTTGTTGGCCTTGGCATCCACGGTGAACACAGTGTATTGGGTTATATCGTCTTTATGGCTGACTCAGTGATCAGGCAGAATTTGATGATGGCATAGTGGTCAAGCTTCTTTCTCCTGGGAACACTCTTGTGAGGATATTTGGGCTGCCTCCAGAGATTGTTTTGTATATCCTGCGTGTCTTGCATTTACATAGGAGTTTTAGGTTCATCAGGTTATCAGTTCCTTTCAGCCAACAGTTGGAATTCTGTCGAGGTGGTTATAGTATAACTTGTCTGACCCATGAATGTGAGATATCTTTATTTATATAGCTTTTAATCAGCAAGATTGCATAGTGTGTTAGCCGTGCTTTTGTTTGGACGAATGTATTTGTAGTCCTTTTATTCCTTGTGATGTCAATATCAATGGAATAGTGTGCAGGGAGCCTGGGTCTTGTATGTGCGCGACAGCCAGCTCTGCTAACGCGCTGCACCTCCAATCCCTGCACTCACTGTGCTTTACTGTCCAGTGTCAAGAGGGGTGTGTGTGTGTGTGTGTGTGTGTAATGTATTATATGTATAAATGTTTATATTTATATAACACTGTAGCACAATGCTTTTTGTGTACTAAATGTTCCACGTATCTCAGTTGGGAGCATAATGAACTTAGTTATCTTTAAATTCCCCCTTTATCCCTCCCTTCCACCCACTTAGTCATAGCAACAATGAAGTCATTAAGCAGTGAACTTCAGGCTTATTTTGAAATGGCTATGCAGTATCCATTATACTTTGGTAGCTTTGATTTATGTGGTTGCTGTGTATATGTGTGTGTATGTGTGTATTCTCGTGGATGTGTGCATGCTGAGTGTGTTGACGTTGGCTGTCTTCCCCTATCATCTCCACTTTACTTATTAAGGTAAGGCCGTTTAGAACCCAGAACTCCCGATTGCGTTATTTTGGGTAGCCACCTTGCTTCAAGGATGCCGTCTCTGCTTTCTGAGTTCCAGGATTATAGACAGCCACCACACATCTCCAGTCTCTGCATGGTTTCGGAGAGCCAGACTCTGGTCCTTGTACTTATCCTACAGTGTTTTATCTTGGACCCATCTCCCCAGCCCACCTGATCTTTGATTCTATCCATCAGTCCTTAGAACCCTCTGGGCTGTGAATGTGGATCAGCAATAGGCAGAGTGATCTCTGTAGCATGGAATTAAGACTCATTCCATACTTAGCAATACCCAAAAGTTAAGATTTCACTAGCTCTGATTTTTGTTTCTGCTTATCCACCTTGTATACTACTTCCTTACTATTCCTCATTCATTTCTACTTTTATTGTATTATGTATGTGTAATTCTGTATTTTCCCCTGTTGCATACACAGAGGATCTTTGTCAGACTGTTGCATGTTTCAGTTCTGGCATCCACAGCTCTTCTGCTGGATGAAGAAAGCTGGGCAAACTGTACAAGCAGTGACTGGCAGATTCTGGTCCTCAAGTAAAGTAATATATTTGCCTCAGAGGCAAAGGTGACTAGTTAGGTAGGCATCCTAGTTACTGATAGGCAAAGAGCAGAAAAACTGGAAGAAATCTGTATCCTTTTCAGCAGAATTACTGGAATTCGGAGTGACAACGCAAAATAACACTATGGAAAACATTTATCATTAGTCACCTTTGTTCCATAACTAACTAATATGTCAGAGTACAGAATAATAAATGGATATTTCTCCATTTAACACATACGTTGACAGAATCATTCAATGTATAATTCTTTTGTTTTTAACTTGAATTTGAGATATTTTGTGCCTTCATCTGGTTGTGAATGGTGGAAATATTTTATCAAGTAGATGATTGTTAGAAAGTTGGATTATTTTGTAGTAACAATGTTCTTTGCGAAGTGTCAACATTAGGGAACATACATGCATAGTCACTGGTATGAAAAGATGTGGATATTTGTGGCTATGACTTGCTGTTTCATGGTTAATGTGTTCTCAACTGATGTTTTGTTTTGGTGTAATAATTTTGTACACTTTAAAGTAACAGTTTTAGCTAGTGTAAAAAATACATTGTGTTAAATAACATGAAGGCTATTATTTGATGAGTCCATGTGTATTTTGGTGCTCACTGCATTTCTGTACCCCAGACTACGTAGGTCCTTGTGCATTTGTGGATTAGGAAATTAAGAGATAGAATGACCAGTTCTTTGAAGGTTACAGTAAAGATGGTAGAGCTGGCATATAGACTGACTTGAAAGTAGAAATCTTAATTCTCACTTTGCCTCAGATGCCCTTGTGACACCCAAGATGAATTAGCTAGCTAACCATTCTACCCACATACACATTTCCTTCTGCAGAGTGGACTCACTATGTTTGCAGTAGAGTAAGAACTCTTACATACTACCAGGGCCAGCACTACTTGATCTGAATATTATGTTTATCCTGTGCTCTATTCCGTGATATCTCTCTCTCTCCCTCCCTCCCTCCCTCCCTCCCTCCCTC
>NW_026068007.1:2322724-2356743 GCF_014885135.2 Alexandromys fortis
CCCTCTCTCTCTCTCTCTCTCTCTCTCTCTCTCTCTCTCTCTCTCACACACACACACACACACACACACGCAGCGTATCCATTCTTTAAAATTTATTTAAGTTCTTTGTAAAAGGTCAATAACGACTAGCTATGATGTCCGCCTAACCATCCTCTGGCCATAGGGCCATGCTGGTAGTAGCCCTTGAGACTGGCTACATCTGCATAGTACTGCTCTAGCCAAAGGGACAGGAATGAAATCAGGAACTCTGGGAAGTATGACTTCTTAGACTAAGTACAAAGATGTACTAAGGCATAATGCTTATGGTTTGGTGTATGGTAAGAGTTGTTCTGTTTAGGCGACTGTATTAGAGTTGTACAGGGCAGTTTTGTGTAGCACTGTGTATCTGTAAGCACAAGAATAAAAGCTTTCTTGGCTTGAATGTGATTGACATCTGAACTTAAAAGATGTTTTCTATGTTAAACTACTAATCGACATCCAAGGTAAAGAGAATTTTCAAGGCCAGGAGGCTTCTTCTAAGACTGCCCCAATGAGGAGAGCTGCTTTTATAGTCTTTACTCCTAGCAGTCACTTTTGTTTATTTTTAAATCTGTTTTTGTCTATTATATATTCTTATAAAGCAGTTCTCCATACTATTGCATAACTTGTTAAAATCTGAATTGCAGAACATGTCTGTTTTAAGAAAATCAAGAATGTATACTTTAAGAAGATTTCAGAAAACTATTGTTTACAGTTTTCCATCTTGTCCCATGTGGTTAACATAACTGTCGATTGAAAAACAATAATAAGAATCTTTGGTGTTTATGTTACTGGAGATGGAAGCCCACAGTTTTATACAAAGTAGGCAAGTTTGTAAAATAAGCTATATCCTTAGCCTCTGGTTTTTGAAAATCAAAGGTCCAGCTGACCTCAGCCTTGCAATTACAGGCATGCACCACCACACTCAGCTCATAAGGCTGCATTCCTGTCTCACTGCTAGTATCTTTTAAAGTTCTTCAGAGACAAGGCTGATCTACAAATCTTACAGTCGGATAGCTGCGGTTGTGTTTTGCTTCTAAAAAACAACGTTGAGCTCCAGTAACAGCCGAAGCTGAAGAAAATGTCTTTGACTGCTGTCAAGAGATCTAGAGATTGGAGGGATGTATGGCTCAGTGGTAGAAGAGCATCTGGTTTCATGAGTGGGACCCTGAGGTTGATGTATAGCAAGAAAGGAAAAGTATACAAAATAGAATTTAACTTATGGTGCACTTGCTTCTGCATTGCGCAGAGCTTCACGGCATGTCTAATTAGAATACAAAATGGTCTCTGCACCTCCACAGACGGCTGGAGTGTATTAAAACATGCCAAATATTTTAAACTTGCCTTTTTACTTTGAATTATTCCTAACTACCAAAAATAGAATAGTGATGTGTTAAAATGACTGCATTCTGGTTTCAGGTTAATGAAAGTATAACACATTCAGCAGTACTTCACAGAAAATTCTGGAAGTGTGTGTGTGTTATGTTTTAATCTTTATTCAGTGTATCTAAGAGAATAGAGGTAGGGATATGACCTAGTAGAATATGTACTTAACATGTGCAAAATTGAGGTTCATCCCAAGCACTGGGAAATGGAAGGAGAAGTGAGGAGAGGACAGTGGAGACCATGGAGCCATGATGGCTGTTGGGGCTGTATTCTGCCAGTTTCTGGTATACACAGATCTCACTTTCACTAACTTCTGTGCTTCCCTTTCCTTGTCTGTTTAGTTGAAATGGGGAATAATAATATGTTTTTTTTCTGGATTATGACAGTTAAGTGAATTAATTTATATGACATTTACAATAATATCCAACACAAAGTATATTAGTTAATGTATGCTGTACATATGCAAAGTTTTAATAGTTCCCTTCAACGCTAGTTGAAAAGCATTGGAACATTGAGTGTTATTCTCATGCTGCACTCAGCAGCATGGTTATATAGTTAGTTATTGGTTATATTTTTAGTTTAAAAATGACACTGTGGGATTGAAAAATGACAGAAGAAAAAGGATATTTCAAAATGAAAGTTGCCTGCTAGGGGAAAAATCAGTACTTGGAAGATCAACTACCATCTTTCCTCTTGTTCCTTTGAGACGAACGGAATAGTTTGGGTCGAAGTAAAGTTATATTAATGAATTTTATAGTATCTTGTTTTGTTTATTACTGATTTTAATGCTTTATGTTTTTTTCTAGAGGGAGCAGTTTTCCTATTTGTTTTAAAACTATATTCTTTAAGACTTGTGATTATATAAAAGAAAATTAAAGCCCTGATTATCTCAGCCTCATTAAGTACTCTGATTTAACATCACATCATAATGTTTCTTAGTTAGATAATCAGAAAGTTTCTTTAAAACATATACATGCTAAAAACTCCTTAATGGGCCCGATGGCAGCTTTGGTCGTCCAGGAGTGGAGTGTTATTGCCAACATGACAGTGGAGCGGCAGTAATTCAACTCCAGTTCCTGATTAATGAGGTTGGTGACTTGTGTTTATTCCTCCTACGTAGAGCTGAAATTAGAACATGTCTGGTTTTTCAGATTGCTTACATATACTCATATTTAAATATTTGAACAAAAATGTAATTTCTTGTGAGTCAGAGGCAGTCATATTAAGGTGTTACCACAGATAGTCACCCAATATGTTTTCTTGGAATAATGTTGCAAGTAAATTGTGTGGGTAGGTTTTTTGATTCCTGATGGTATATTTTAATTATTATTTCAAGGACTTTGAAGGTTACATAACATCAAAAAGTTCATATTGAGATAGTGTTAAGTACAGAGTACATTATAGGTAAGAGAATGTCCTCTAACCCAGCGCTTCAGAACATATCCCAGGAAGCAGTTTCTATTCAAAAGAGTGTTGTGTTGCTTATTGGTTTTGCTTCTGAAAATGAAGTGTCAAAGGAGCTAGGGAAAATACCATTTTACAGTATAGGAGACGGCTTGTAGGGAGACTGCTTGAGAAAGGCTCCACTTTCTTTAAATTTGAGGATAGTCTAAAGACATTTTTTGGCTCCAGATGCTTAGGGTCTATGGAATAAGTACCAAAATACGTATGAAAGATGGGCCAGTGAGATGGCTCAGTTGACAAAGGTATCTTAATAAGTTTAGACAGGTTACTAAGTCAGCCCCTTAATCAACATATTGTTCTTCCTTTTTCTGTATCGCTGTCTTCTCTGAGGCTTTAATGGAAATGCACAAGCAGAGGTCCTTGCTCTGAAAATTCTGATTTGTGGGACCTGAGCAAGACCAAGCCACTTGTGTGGCTCTCGGGCCACTCACTGTCTTACCCATGAGTGATAGTATAAACTAACAGGGTGTTTTAACGTGACCAGTTAATCAGGGGGTTCGATTGTTCGGAACTGAATAGTGTCATTATTCTATTGCTATAATCTAAATAAAGGACTTCCATTTGTGTTTGATGTACATAGATAAAATAAGGTTCCTTTATTTTATATTTTGTTTTTAGTAAAGCAAGTATTTATACTAATGACCAAATGACTTGCAGTCTGATATCTAATAATTTTAGAGACTTTAACCCTCACACCCCATCCTAGTATACTTTGGATTATAAGGTGTTAAATCACCATAGAAGTTAAAAAATTAATATGTGTATGTGTGTGTGTGTAACAACATACTTTTCTAAATCTGTTGGTGAGAATTTGGATGAGACAAATATTTTTATAACTATAATCTATTGGCAAAAGGGCTTCATACTGAAGCTATTTTGGCAGCTCTTTGGAAACACAGTTATGACATTGTTCCGTATAAAATACATTGTTGTATATAAGATACGCTCTGTTTTCAAGGGAGCCCTCGTGAGTGCCTTGGCTGATGACACCTTACACTTGTGGAATTTACGTCAGAAAAGGCCTGCCATACTACATTCCCTCAAATTTTGCAGAGAAAGGTAAGAATTCTCTTTTTACATACAAATAGGATATCTGCTATTCTGTTATGATGCACTCTTTTGAGCTATGTTCTCTTGGGGTTGTGTGTTTTACACTCATTGTAGACCATAAGAAGAAATTTCTGTGTCACAGGATACACAATGACAGCAGAGTTCTTTCTTTCCAAAGAGAATGGTACAAGTTGTCCTTTCTTCATAGTAGTTACAATATAGGCATAGAAGTGAAAAAAATCTCTTAGTAGCTCCTTCCTTCTTGTTAATGAAGAAAGGGCATTGCATACAGGCTTTCTTAACCTGTTTCACCTAACTACATACCAGCATCTTTATCTTATCTTTATTGTTATCTTATACCAGCATCTTTACACCTCTCCTGGTCATTTTCCCTCTCATATTGTAAGGCAGTGACATAATGTGTTCAGTAAATCTTCGTCACTTCCATAGCATTCTCAGCATTTACAGCATTTCAGACTCTTGTTCGTGTTGCTATATCGTCTTGTGTGTTATGATATATGTACATATGCACATATGTAAATATAGCTAAAAGATAAATTTCTAGAAGTAAAATGCTATGAAAAATCTCTCATAAGATTTGTGAACTTTAGACATTGAATGAAGAAATCTTCATCCCAATTTTATTAAATACTGTCCTCCAAATGTTTTCTTACAACTCTTAAGTTTTCTTTGTTATGCTTCATCTTTGATTCATACGGAACGTACTTTTGGCATGAAATATGAATTAGTATATAATCTCCACAGTTTATGGGACTATTTCTAGATGTGTGTATGTGAGTGTGTGTGTATGTGTGTGTGTTGTGTATAGTAATAGTTGTCATTAAAGATAAAATCACTTCTTTTCTCCAAGGATTAGCCTATGGTGCCATTTTGATGAGTGTTGTATTTGCCGGTCAGGTTGTATGTACAGATCAGTCTTTAACTCTGGGCTTCTGCCTTCCACACTAGGGCAAGGCAAGCTAAAGTGACCTCTGAAAATACAGCATCTCATAGTGCCACCAATCTGAGGGCATAGCTACGTTAAATGTGAGTGGGTGGCAATACAAAGCAGACATAGCGAGAGGTCAGTAACTGCTGCTGTTAAACCTGACTGGGAAGATAAAACACATAAGTTACATCAGTTCAGTCATGCTTGCTTTAGAAGGGCAGAAGTGAAAAGAAGTTAGTAGCGAAGTCTATGGGGGAAAACAAGTAAAAAAGTCAAGATTCAGTTGTTTTCTTTCTCTTGAGAATCAGTCTAACCTCTTGACTTCTACACAGAGTTCTTTGATCTGTTTGCCAGTGGGATATCAGGGGAAGCTCTGTGTAAGTTTCCATGTCAAGAATATATGTCAGATGGACATTTGGTCCTAGTACTTACCCTATCATCAGTGCATGCTCCTGTGGAGCTGGAGATCTAGCAGGATGCTTGTCACACTCATCATTTGGCAATGTTGAGAGATAACTTTCACTGTTACAGGTAGGAGGCGGTGAGATCCACTATCTCTGCTATAGTGCAGAAGATGGTACCGACAACAAAGAACCATATGGTCCAAATATCAGACGCATCAAAATTGTTGCAAGTCAAAATGATGATATTTGGTCAGTGTAGTGATATAGAAATTCTTGTTGGCTACTATTCATTAGAGAAAGCTTACCAGGAACAAGAATTCCAACAGAAGGATGTCTCTGCTGCCTCATTTGTCAGTGGCATGCCCATGTCACTGGGCAGAGAAACATGGCAGTAACCTGTTAAATACTCTTAATGAAATAACTGAACATTAAGGGAACCAGTGTTAGGAACTGATGATAATCAAATATGGGTTGTTTGCATAGTACTATTTTTAAGGATATTGTTACAGTTTTGATATGGTTTTCTCGTGGTAATGTAGGAGGTCCTTCTGTCTATGTGTTGCTTTTTTTGGCTAATGGATAAAGAAACTGTCTTGGCTTGTGATAGGGCAGAAGAACAGGGCTAGGTGGGGAAAACTAAAGTGAATGATGTGAGAAGGAAGGGTGGAGTCAGGGAGAAGCCATGGAGCCCCTGCCAGAGACAGATGTGCTGAAACTGCTGGTAGGCCACCACCTCGTGGTGATGCACAGATTAATGGAGATGGGTTAAATTAAGATGTAGGAGTTAGCCAATAAGAAGCTAGAGCTAATGGACCAAGCAGTGATTTCATTAATACAGTTTTGTGCGATTATTTCAGGGCTAAGCAGTCGAGAAGAAACAAGTGGCTCTCTCCCTGCTTGTCCTGTCCCATCCTAAAATGTTGTCCCCCAGTTACAGGCCCTGTTTTGTGATGTTATGAAAATTTGGAGGTGGACTTAGTAGAAATAAATATGTCATTAGGTGTGGGGTCTTTAATATATTATCCTTCACCCCTTCCTGTTGCTTGCTCTGATTCCTGTTCCACACGAAGTGGCGAACTTCCTCTGTCACGTGATCCTTCAGCCATCATGTTTGCCCAAGCTCATGGGGCCAGCCTTCTGTGAACTGAGCCTGTGAAACTGGGAGCCCAAATGAATCCTTCCTGCCTTGATTTGTTTTAATCAGGTACTTTGGTCACAGCAATGGAAGGTAACTAATACAGAGTCTCTAAGAAATTGTGGTAGACATTGATGGGGAGTTACAAGCCAGTCTAAAATGTGTTGGCATATAAAAGGTCCCTTGTGAGAAATACACAAGAGGGACATATTTCAGTAAACAAAGCCTGGTGTTTGTTGTCTACCCCTCCCCCATCCTTGACTTAGCACCATTATATAAGGCATAGCTTGGCACCTTGCACTGTGGTGTTCATGGGTGTAAAATTGATAAAAGAAGGGAACTGATGGAGTTCCCAAATCTAGATCTGTAAGAGGATTGCCCACACAGCTCACAGAGCAAGGTGAAGCCTGTTCAAAGTTCAGATGCCCAAAGTGTTTATGAGAGCAGCAGTATACAAGAAACTGTGGCAAGACTAAATGCATCCTTAGAAAGAGATTCCCTGTGATGGCTGCGAACAGTTGGACTGATAGAACCTTGCTAGCAATGGGCCCTGGTCTTCACATACAGACCTTGTTCTGGTACTGTGTCTTCACATGGCTGCTGGTGAGAGGTAGTGGACCAGGATTCCAGTTTTCCTCAGCATTGGCTCTAGACAAGGAGGGCAGAATAAAGGGTTTGCCGGAGCTGTGGGGCTGCCCACTGCAGCAGCACTGGCTCCACCTGACTGCTTTGGCTTTCAGAAATTCTATGGTGCTCTGAAGATTTTTATCAAAGTAGCTTTCCCAAGCTAGGAAGAGGCAAAAGGGGCCAAAATCTGCAATGCTTTGGCTACTCTTCCATCTTTCATTTGTAGGAATCTGTTCTTCTTTGCTTAATATAAGTGCTCTATATTTGGTATTTATATTCTACATCAAACAGGATATATTGTCTGCATTATGCTGTAGTAACAAGTACTCTTAAATTCTCAGTAATTTGCTTCAATGGCTTACTTTGCTTCTCTGTACATCCTTTGTGGGCTTGTTGAAAACGCTATCCCTCTTTGCCCTCTTTACCCCAGAATCTCTAAGGAACAGTCAGTCTTTAAATATTGTCAGTTACTGAAGCTAAAGGATAAGAGAGCACACTAAAACCACTGACATAAAAAAAAAACTCTGTCAATAAATGGCGCCAACATGGACAACTACATCCACATACAACCTGAGGGAGTTTGGGAAGTAATTCTAGACACAAAGGAACAGAGTTAAGCACAGCTTCTTGGTAGCAGCATTTTCTCAGGTGGGCTCTGTAAAAGCTAGTATGTCTTGTTTAAGAGAGGCTTCCTGACTCAGCTTTACTTGCAAAAACCTTTCAGCTCCTTTAAGATGCCCTGCCACCAAACACTTTAATGGTGTTTTTGAATAGCTGACAGTAGACTTATTGTGATAGCAGGGACCTTGAAACTTGACAGAGTTGAGGCAATAAACATGGCTCCTGCCAGTACCTCTACCATGAAGCTAGATTCTTAGAAAGCTAAGGAATGCGGTGGGTCTAGCCATGAAAACTGCGGCTTTAATCCTAACCATATTATTTAGCAAATTAAAGACTCACTGGATCAGAAAAAGAGAGAAATACAGTAAAGATAGATTCAGACAAAAAAAAACCCCTCTAAACAGTTTACAGTATGTTTAAAAATATATGTAGGCTTGGGAGAGAAAAGAAAAAGGATAAAGTCCTTAAAAAGGAAAAAAAATGGGGTAGTTGGGTGTGGTAGCACACACCTTTAATCCCAGCACTTGGGAGGCAGAGGCAGGAGGATCTCTGTGAGTTCAAGGTCAGCCAAAGATACACAGAGAAACCTTGTCTCAGAAAAACAAAAATTAAAAATAAAAGAAATAGAGTTTAAAATAAAATCACATAAAGATGGAAAATACACAAAGAATCTGAATGCTGTATGTTATTGTATTGTCTTTGAATTGTTTGATGGCTGAGGAAGGAGCAACAGCTGCTAAAAGACATTTGATTATAAATACTGATGGATTAATCCAACATAAATATTTTGAAAATGCCTTGACTTCAAAATTTAAGTCAAAATATATGTTACTTTGGAGAAGAGGGTTTGCTTTTGTTTCCACAGGAAATGAGGCACTGTATATTCATTCTGGGTTAAGAAAAATCAGGTTTGATCAAGGAAGACGCCCTTGAAGAAATCCCTGATAGGAACGAATGGCCCAGATGATGCACCACTTCAGAGGACCTCTGTAGGAGTTTCCTCTGAATTTTACATCCAGAACAGCCACAAGATTGCTGGCTGACATGATCAAGCCTCACAGAATATTCCAGTCAGGACTTGACCATAATCCTAAATTTTCTTTAGGTCCCCATAAGATTATCAGCATCCCTAAACTGCAGGAAGTAGCCTGGAAAACTATACCCACATTCCCCCAAATGGATTATGGATGTGTGTCTTTGTTTAGAGTGCTGGTTACAAATTTTTATGGATATAATAGTCAAGAAGAAAACTAAACAAAGGAGATTAGATTCAGAGTTTTTATTTTGAAAAAAAAAAGGAAGTGCTGTGGGACAATGCTCTCATTCCCTGTAAATATTTGTCACTTGTATTGGTTTAATAAAATGCTGATTGGCCAGTAGCAAGTCAGAACATATAAGTGGGGTGACCAGAACAGGAGAATTCTGGGAAGAGGAAAAGCTCAGTCTGGAGTCATCACGCAGACACAGAGGACGCAAGATGGGAATGCTAAAAGGTACCAAGCCATGTGGCTAATTCAGAAAATAATTATGGGTTAAGATGTAAATTAAAGAATTAATAAGAAGCCTGAATTACTAGCGTATAATTAATGTAGACTTCTGTGTGTTTCTTTGGGACTGAACAGCTGCAGGACCAGGTGGGAGAAAAACCTGTATCTATAACCCTTAAGGAAGATTCTACATTGAAGTGATACTCATCTCTTGTATTGTTATTCCAAGGGCCAGAGCTATCCCTAACTTGAGTGATAGACCCAGCAAAAGAGAAATCCACAGCAAAGGGTGATGATTGTCACGCTGCAGCAGGGTGATGATGGTCACACTGGAGTAGGGGTGATGATGGTCACACTGGAGTAGGGGTGATGATGGTCACACTGCAGCAGAGGTGATGATGGTCACGCTGCAGCAGAGGGTGATGACGACCACGCTGCAGCAGAGGGTGATGATGACCACACTGCAGCAGAGGGTGATGATGACCACATTGCAGCAGGGTTGATGATGGCTACGCTGCAGCATGGGTGATGATGACCATGTTGCAGCAGGGGTGATGACCACACTGCTTACTTTTATAGTTGGCTTCAAACTCCTGGGAGCAGGAGCCTAGTTTGCTCTCATTCCAGTATGAATCTGAGTTAACTTGTCTAAATTACTATTTCCCTATTATGCCATTTGCATTTTTACTTCTGAAACTAAGAAAGGCAGGAAAAATATGAAAAATGAACTAAATTCTATTTGTAAGATATTGAAGAATTGTTACCCTGAGCCTTCACGTTTGTGCATTG
The DNA here is from genome assembly GCF_014885135.2 of Alexandromys fortis. NCBI lineage: Eukaryota > Metazoa > Chordata > Mammalia > Rodentia > Cricetidae > Alexandromys > Alexandromys fortis. The sequence goes on from NW_026068007.1 coordinate 2,332,655, forward strand.
TTTTGTCTTCAGTAATAATTAGATTATATGCTAGTAAAAATTTCTGTACATACAGTAGAAATTCTAGATAGTAATTAAAATATTTTCCATAATATATGTTTTTATTATAATTTATTTTTTGAATTGTAGTAAATTGTACTATATAAATTTCCACTTCTTTAGAAATTTGGCTTACAGTTAGTATTAAGCATATAGTTCTGCACAAACCTGTAATGTGAATATGTTTTGATAGGTTCTGCTTTGGTGGTGGTTAAGAAAAAATAAACAGGTAGTTAAGTTCGAGTCTTGCCTTAGCTCTGCAAATTTGAGAAAATTACTTTGCAGCTTTGTGTGATGTTTTTCTGATTCACAGAAAATTTCTCTAAGTTTCATAGTCTTACCAGTTTTATTTCTCTTCAATGCTGAACAGTTTTTTTTTTTCCCACTATTTTCCCGTTTGCTCTGAGGGTGGTTGTACAACATGCATCTTAGTCTTGACTGCTGGGCAGATATTGGGTGCAATAAAAAAAAATGAGTCTTACTTTTGGGATATTGGGCAAAGCTAAGCAGACTAGATAAACTTCCCTGATGCCCAATTAAATGCCATTTATTAATACTGAACAAATAAATATCCATTTCAGTTTCCATAGAGTGACCTTTAATGTTGTGTAAAAAAAAAAAAAAAAAAACTAAGGAATGTCCTGGTTGAGTCACCTGATTATCCAGAGGCAGGATTTCCCAGAGCTGTGTTTCCCTGCGGTCTTCTGAAGCCGTAGCTTGTAGATGGACAGCTGGCTATCTTCTCCCTGTCTTCCATTGTTTCCTTGGGTGCTAGGCCCTCATTTCTTATGAGAACACCAGCCACTTTGAATTAGGGCTGATACAATTACTTTATCTTGGTAACATCCAAATATAGTCTTTTCTTCTGTGGGACAGGGATGACTAGGACTTCAACTTATGATGGACGTTGATTTATCACAAAAGGAAGTAGTTTGCAACCAACCAGAATAAAGGTTAGAAGTGAATACTTAAAAGAAAAGTTACTCATAATTTCAAAACTCAGAAAAAAAACTTATTTTAATTTTTTTCTATAATTAGTATATAGCTTCATATGTTATCTCCAGGTTCAGAGCCCTTTAGAAATTAATCTAACATGTAATTTACCACAGGAATTCATTTGCCAGTAGTGTGAACCACAGCATCGGAAGGAATTGGTAAAGTGATATGTGTTAGGGAGACTTTTGGTGCGATTCTTACTGCCCTGACCCCTGTTATAAACTGAATTGTGTTTTCCCAAATAGTGTTCAAGTTCTAACTCCCAAATGAGACCTTATTTAAAAGTAGGATCTTTCCAATGAAACTAATTAATGTGGCCAGCACTAATCTGACTTGTGTCTCTTACACACACAATACACACGGAAGAAGGGGAGAATGAATATTATGTAATGATATTTGAGATAATATCTTCTTCAGACTGGAGAATTGAATCTTTAAATTAAGGGATAAAGGATAACTGGCAATACCAGAAGCTAAGAGAGGGGTGGGGATCTGGGTGCGAAGCCTGCTTTAGAGCCCTAAGAACTCTGTTGACATCTGGATGTCTGTCTGTAGCTCTCAGGACTGTAAGCGAAGAAATTATGCTTGTGCCAATTTACTGTGCCAGCCCTAGAAACTAACATGCTTCTGTTGTTCTTGCCTGGAATTGGCAACCTTGTCATGCACCACTGAATTTATTCATGCAAAGGAGACGTTTTTGGCTTTTTGATAAGTGCAATTCTATTTGGCACTTGCAGAAAATGTTCCACTTGGCTTACACTTTGATATTTTTTCCTTTGAAGGACATTTAATTAGGAAGAAGTCATGGGTTAATAAGCAGATACAACTACCTCCTCCTTTGAACTCATCACTATGAGTTAGAATGAGCATTATTCTCAACAGTGCTATTATTTCCATGAGTTTTGAATACTAAGATAAAAAATGAAAACTAAGAATTGAATTAAATGTATAGACTCCCTGTTCAGATTCAGGGTTAAAGTTGTCTAATATTTATCTTGAACTCATAGTTCCTATTATTTGTGAAACTCTTCCGTATAAATGTGATTCAGTTTCAGGAAATGAAGGAAACGTTCCTCACTGAAATGCTGTAGGGTAACTCTTCCTCCTCAGATGTCCTCATAGTTGCAGGCAATACTGAAATACATTTCTAAAGATGTATTTTCATATATGACTATTTAATTTAATCATAGATGCATATTTTTAAAGAGTAATCATTTATGTATTCTAAATTAAATTATCTGATATATTAGTTCTCATACTCAGAGTTTATTTTGGTTTAACTATCATGGAAGAATCACTGATATTTAATAAAAATTTCCTAAGAAAAGAACTGCTTGGCAAGTGGGGTGACTCCCTCCTGTACCAGAGCAGCAGTGGGGGTGAGCACTCCCGGTGTGCAGAGTTAAATAAAAATCCTCACCATTTGATGAATTTGAAACTGTAGAAGAAAAGATGATTATAAAATATTGGCTAACTTCTGAGATGAAGTATCTGTCATAGCCAAAACTTTGTACAAAGAGACTAGTAGCTCATGTAGAAGACTTGCAATAAATTAGCATGTAAAATGTTAAATGAAAGATGTAATAAGATGTAAATACAAGCGTAGGTTCATGTTTTATTAAATAGAGTAAGTCCCAAACGAAACAAAACAAAGAATGAATAAATGAACCCCCTCCTTTATAAAATACTTAGACAGTGGGTGGTACAGTTGGAAATCGTGTTGTTCATTATGTTTGTACAGTGGACAGCGTGTGGCCTGGAGTGTGAGTAGACTCTCTTGTGTCATGTGACTTGGCATGAGTGCTTCAGATTTGAGGATTTAAAACACGTAGTGAAATAATTATGTGGTCTTTTTCAATTATTTTTAAATGGAAATATGTCAGCAGGAAAATACTAAATAAACCACAGTCACCTTTCAGAAAGTGCAAGGAAACTTCATTTCTCATGACTTGCTGGTAGGAAAACTGTTCCAGGCATCCTGGGAAAACTATCAAGGTCTCCAGATGCTCCTGAGAGCTCTACTCCTAAGCATGGCCCAGGCAGCTGCTAGCCTGGGACCTAAGAGGCCCCCTGACCTTTGTTATTTAAACACACATTCCTCTAAGTGAGGTGTGACCAAGTTCCCAGTTTAGTTCACCTTCAGAAAGGACCATTAATTCTCAGTGGGTTTGATGTAATCAGGTGCCTTTTTAAAATGGCCCTGGAGTCTTCCTGACCCTTACGCTTGGAGTCTAAGATGGATTTAGTAAAAGGATCTTGTTCTGTGTTGGTCTTGCAAACAGAGGGAGTAACATTGTAGGACCTGAGGGAGAGCTAGGACCTGTAGACTGACTGTCTTGCAACTATAGAAGCTGAATTTTTTTAGGAACTCAACTGAACTTGGAGATTTTTCAGTTTTTGGAAAAGTATGTAAGGTGTAGCTTGGCTGTTAGGTAACCTGCCTTTCAGGCTTCTGGGCTTCTAAACAGAGTCTCCAGACGCAGGGTTTAGACATCTGTCCAACAGAAACTGAAACAGTAAATGAGTTTAAATTCACTATGTTTATAGTGATTTATACAGCAGTAAAAATTACCGCAGATTTTTAGAATCTGAATAGGGTATCACTTAGCAAGGGGGCTGTGTTCTGAGAAATGAATCGTTCTATGGTTTCATATTGTAAGCATCTGTTGGTACTTCTCCTTGGGGGAAACAAACATATACTCAATAAGTCCCACTGACAATGGAAAACAATGATTCTTCCTAAGTCAAGCTTGCTCTAAACAAGAGAGTTTAGAGGGCTGGGTTACAGGAGCTTTGGGTGAAGGGTTACCAGAATGTAAATGATACCAAAACAGCTTTATCATGGAAAAGTCCCATCCTAGGATGGATGACCCACTTCTGAAATTTGCATGGATGGAATCCTTCCTTGAGTTGACCCCCTCCCTCTTGTCTTCTCTAGCACTGCCCAGAAACTTTTGCAGCTGGGGCAGAATCATGTGCAGGCTGGAGACAGGCTGGAGGGAGGGAGTGATTCTAATGCTTGGTGAGGCTCATAGGCCACAGCTGTGAGTCTCTCCTTGGAGCAATCACCTCGCTCTAATTTCCAGGTGGTAGCAGCCATACTATGTCTAGAGAAAAATATTTCACAGCAGCATTTGTAGAATGAATGTAAATGAACTTAGGAGCATTGTGACATCACTAGCAAATAGTCTTTACGCTGCATGTGCCTGTTGACTGCCTAACTATATGGAAGTGGTTTTTCAATGCACCAGTGACTATATAGGGCTTAAATTTTGAGGCGTAGGAGAGAAAAGCCTTCGGTTGCCTCTAGCAGGCTGTGTGTGTGTTACTCTTGCAAACCTGTTTGTTGGTTGTCAGTAGAACTCAGAACGGAGTAAGAAAAGTGTTAGTGGGACCTGGAGAAAGGGCTTCCTCTTTATATTGGGGCAAAGGCCTCAGAAAATTGTCTCCTTCATAATGAATACATGATTAGTGTCTATTTTTAGTTGCTACTTCCCAGAAAAATGTTGGAGGTGTGATATTTTTTCCTTGCTTCTTTATGATAAAATGTAAGTAGAGAGTGCTAAATTGAAGGAAACGTACTTGAGTAGAATTCTCACTTTAGTGAGATGGCAAAGGAGAGAGGACTTGTGAAAATGTAGCCTAGAGAAAGATAGAGGATGATGGCTACACTGAATGTCTCCGAATCTCCCCACAGTATTTATTTGCACAAGAGGTTCCTTTGAGAAATAAAAGGTAACCCCACCACCCTCAGCCAGATTGAAGGCCTATGTAAAGTTTAAAATTTCATCCTCCTGCGTTAGGAAGAGCCTAGGGGGGGATCTCTCTTGGAAAGCAGCACGATTTGTGTGCATCAGAGTGAGAGCTTGTGGTATTTCTTTATTTAATTCACTAGTAAGAAAGCTGTGTCGGCAAGAACACTGCTAGCTCGGCTCAGAAGAGCTAGGACAGGGTGACGGAGGCTGTGGCTGCTCAGCCGCAGGCACGTGCTGTCTTCCCTTCGCTGGCTCTCCGTTTGGAGTTTTTCCTGACTGAGCTTTATGATCGGCTTCTATACCATGAAGATCAGAGAGGCTTGTACCCCACTGTATTGAGGGCTCATGTTCCCCTTTATGCTTACTGTGTTTCTTTTATATTTTATTTTGCCTTATTTTTATTGATACAGTTTGTTAGACTTTGCTCTGCTTAGGTGTCTAAAATAAGCAGCTCATGAATTTATTGGTTTCCTGTTATCGGGGATTTAATGTTTTAGTGCTGGTTCTCATTTCTATGATTCTCCAATAAAGTTAAGATTAATTTATGTGAATAAAAAGCGAACACTGCAAGGCAGTGATCCGAGTCTGCTATGAGATGAATGATACAGAGATTTTCTTCAAATAGTTGCCAGGGAAACGGTAGTAAAAACAGAACCTTAGAGGGAAAGGAGTGGTCAGGTGTAGCTGAAGAAAACTTGGAGCTGACATAAGCTTACACTGAAAGAGCTACCTCATTCTTATGCAGTTGGTCAAATTTAAAAACAAGACATTAATAGCAAGACATGGATAGAGGAGGGGCCCAGAGGGCTACCCATCACTGGTGACCTACTATTCCTGTCCATACATCAGGGAGAGAAGGGGTGATTGCTTTCAGTTGTTTACCCACTGGCAATAGTCTCAATCCAGTGCTCAGACAGCCCAGATACATCTATAAATTGGGTAGCACTATAATCAGAAGCTCAGAAAGATTACTCATGATTCTAAAACTCACATGACAAAAAAAATCTAGAATACCCAAGATAGTATAATTTTGAAAAAGAACTACAAGGTTGTAGTACTTTTTAACTAGGGACCCCTGTTCCCTCCACCAAAACTTGGCAGAAATTAGAAGCAGTAATTTCTGGGAGAGAATACATGGACTGAAACTCAGAATGAGTCCAGGAGTCCATGTGTGGAGAGACATGCACCTGTTAAGTGAAGTGTAGCCTGGGCTATGTGTATGTGATATGTCAAGTGACAGGTAGCTTGTGCTGTGTAGACAGGTAGACACTGACCGAAAAACAAAACGCAAAACAAGAGAGATGGTTCAGTGGGTACAAGGGACTTGCCACAGAATACTGGCAACCTGAGTTTGATCTCCGAACTCATGGTAGAGGAGAGAACTGCTTCTGGAAAGTTGTGTCCAAAACTGCACACATGTATTGTGGTATAGACATATGCACAAGTACATATACCACATACACACACACACACACAAATAATTTAAAAAAAAATTAAAAAGGGAGGGAGGAACAACTCTCCCAACCTCAAATCTTTCATGTTTTGCTTTTTTTGGAAATATGATAGAAAGATAAGAAAACATTCCAGTTGTTCATAAAACTTACAGGAATAGCAAATCTGGGCATAAGGACCAACTTTATATAGCAAGTTTGTGTAAGTGCATAAATAGGGGCGTGTGTGTGTGTGCGTGTGTGTGTATGTGTTTGTGTGTATGTGCGTGCATATGTTCATGTGTGGTGTTTGTGTGTGTGTATGTGCGCGGGAGAGATGAGAAAGGAGAGAGAGGTAGGTACATAGGTAGATAGGTAGGTAGGTAGATAGACAGAGTATGAGAATGAGAGAATGAACAAGAATTTGGTTTTGATTCAAGGTAGTATTTCAGCCTCCTGCTACTTGAACTGTATGTATTCCTGACAAGTTTTTCTGTCCCTTTTAAAACTTGATTTTATAAATGTAAGAATTTATTTTCCTGTTTGATTTGTATGCTGTCTTCATTTTCAGCTAAGATAATTTTGAGTTATGATAGTAGTAGTTCAGGTACCTACTGCTGCGTAGGAAAACATCCTCCAGCTGCCAAGACAGCTATGAGTGTCCCTTTGCTCATAGTCCTCTGGGTCAGCAGCCCAGCCCTGGGGACGGAGCGGGAGTGGTTTTCCCCATCCTCAGTTAGCTGGGCAACTGCAGTTACAGCTGCTCCACTGCCAGATGATCTGGCCAGCCTTTCTCAAATATCCTGGTTGGTTCTGCCTGCGGGCCTGATCAGTGTCTGCCTTATGTGGAGGTCATCGTGTGTTATCTGGGTCCCAGAAACATTAAAAAATAAGTTAGCCAGAGTACACAAATACCTTTCCAAGTCTTGCCTTTGGCACAGCTGCTAATAATACAGTAACTCAGTGGTGGATCAATGTTATAGACCATGTGATCTTCAGCCATTGTTCAAGATATTCCAAGTTTGACATCTATTTGTCTCCAGGCTGTTCTGTGTCAACAGTGTTATATTTCTATTATGGAATACTTTCTTAGATTCATTAAATGGCAAAAAATCCCTTGCAATTTCTGCTCACTCATATACATATATAAAATTTTTAAGTTCATCTCATTCTCTTTAAATTGTTCGTTTGTTTGTTACTACATAAAAAAGCTTGTTTCACTTTGAGCTTACCCTTTAATTTCTCAATATAAAGGCAAGATTCTAAATTTATAAATTGAGAAACATGGTTAACTTTATATAGCAGATTGAAAGAACCTTGTTAGATATAGCAAGTCAAATCCATTTTGTCCCAAGCATGACTTGGCATTGTGTCACTAAATTATTGAATTCTACATAGTTTGACCTTTTAGGTAGGATTGGTAAGATATTGAGCTTCCCCCTAGATGTCTTTTTAGGGAAATGATACTTTCTCATTGTCCTTTCACTAGCATGCCTAGCAGGGTATTATTTTAGTTGTTTTTTCACTTGGTTGTTAGAGGAATTTTAGTTTTTCCACTCATCATACAACTATATGCTCAGAAACAGGAAGAAAATGGATAAGAAATTGTCAGATAACTTGTAATTAACACCATTATGTTTCCCTCTCCCTTAGATTATTTAAATAATGAGGGTAGTTTTAGAAAGCAATAATTTGGGGGACTAAGAAGTTGGCTAAGCTATTAAGAGCTCTGGCCGCATTTTTAAAGGACCAGAGTTTGGTTCCCTAGCACCCACATAGGCCGGTTCAACTGCCATTTTGTACAGCACCATGTAGGGGCTATGAATCAAAGACAGGTCATCTGAAAGAGCAGCCCGTGCTTTTATCTGGTTGCTGAGCCATCTCTCCAGCCTGAGAATATAATTTATTTTTAACAATACACAGCTGACGTTTGTTGAATATTTAACGTCACGCCCTGTTTTAAGTATCTTAAATACTTTGTCTTACTGATCACTGATGGATACTGTGAAGTAAATGTGTTTTGCTACATAGAAATAGAGATTGAAAAAATGAATAGTTTGATTAAGAATATATACTAATAAATGGGATACCTGGAAATTGAACCTAGGCAGCCTAACGCTATTGCTTCTGTCTATGTTAACTAGAGCTAGATAATTTTTCATAATTTCTAAATCCACAGATCTGTTTAAACAAAAATGTTAGGCAGTTTTTTTGAGTTGTAAGTAACATAAATTAAAAATGTAAACGTAATGTATGCTGTTTCAATTTTGATACATATCTGCACACTCTGTTGAACCATTGTTACAATTAAGATATTACACTTACCATTAATCCAAATGTCTTCCTTTTCCTTATTCCTTAAGGTTTTCAAAAAGGTGTTATGTAAACCTTGGAAATAGCAAAGTACAGGTTGATCGTTCATAAAGTAGGAAATGATCTCCAATCTGAAATGCTGAGTGCCCATGTAACAATAAATGGAAAATTCTGCACTTACTTTATAGGACAGGATTCAGTCAAAGCGTAGGCCCACACAAGTTGTACTAAATTACCTTCAAGCTATATTACAAGGCATAGATGTGATTTAAACCAATGTTGTCTGTAGACTCATGTCCCATTCCAAAAATATCTTTATGTGACAATGTCTGAAATCTAAAACACTTTAATCTCAAGAATGTCAGAAAAGTGTTATGCAGACTGTGCTATAAAATTATTTTGCTGGTTAAATAGGTATGTCTATAGTTCATTGTAATAAATTCACATAAATCTTTTTGAAAAAGTATATTTTATCATATGAGATATTAGAAACTACAAATGTCTAAACCTTAAAGTCTGCCTGAATTTTAACTTTAAAAACGAATAAAAATGAGCTATATTTAATTGCTTCGATATGTACTTTCATCTTGCAGAATCTCTGTAATGAAATTGTGCCTTTAATGAAGTAACAAACCTGCTGCATATATGCTCTTGCCAGAGGCCTAGCATTGCATTAGTACATATAACCTTGTAGTCGTTATTCTCAGTTTGTATTATTTGTTGTTATTAATGATATTATTGGTATAATTGTTTGAGCATTATTATTATGGTTGAATATTGACTTCAAAGTTAGATCTGTGATGTACACATGGGTACACAGTGGATAATGTAGCCAGATTTGAAACATGTTCTTACTTCAAAATCCATTCTCTCTTCACCATACCTTATTGTTTACTGTAAAGCTGTATGTTTGATATACAAGTTGAATTAGCATGATTAAATATTGATGACAGTGTATAGATGAATCAGATTAGTTCATTGTCAGTTTTGTTTTTTCTCATTATAAAAATAATTATTTTATATTTTCCTTTTAAAATTATGTATATAACTATTATATATAATAAGCACACTAATTACCTCATAAGTAACCATGTAATACAGGAAAGGGTATCAGATATTCTAATTTCCTTTCTGTTCATATTTTCTCTTTCAGGGTTACATTTTGCCATCTGCCTTTCCAGAGTAAGTGGCTCTATGTGGGCACTGAACGAGGTAACATACATATTGTCAACGTGGAGTCCTTCACACTCTCAGGCTATGTCATTATGTGGAATAAAGCCATTGAACTGTAAGTCTGAGCCAATATTCCATATCTGAAAGTATCAAGTAGTATCTTATAGCTTTATGTTGTGAATCCATGTGGGATGGATATGTCAGGAATTCGTGATATTAGATATAAATCTTTTGTTTTTTTAATAAATATTATCCTATTGTTAGGACAGTTGTTAAATTTAAGCCTTTTATATTCATATATATTTATAAATGCATAATATAAGTTTTCATCTGTATATAAACTTTACATTTAATAGTTTCAATACTAGTTATCCCTGTTAGTTTGAAAACATTCATTTTTCTTTTATCTTCTAATTCAGTTTTTTCTTTAGCCTTCTAATTATGTTTCTTTTATATCTTCTAATAATTATGCAATGTAAATGTTTATTAAAATTAATGTATCCCCACAATTAACAAAAATCGGATTGAACTGTGGTGCCAAGAATCTCTAATGCCAGTTTTCACTTCCTAAAGGTTTTGTGTCATCTGTTTTTGTACGTTTTCACTTACAGTCTTTAAATATGAGAACAAAGGTCTAAAGCTGTTTGCAAAACTCTTTTCAAACACATTCTACAGTTTTAATCTTTTGAAACAGAAGAACTTTCTGTGACAGGGACATTCTTGCCTTTCTTGGAAGTCTGGGTTTCCCGTTTGTTCTTTGCATTGGTCATGACATCTAGTGGGCAAGGTGCTCTAAGTCTTGGCAGTTCTGAAGTGGTGCAGTGTCCCAGGCTCCAGCATTCATGAACAGGGACATGCTTTTCCCTAGTGCTTGGACATTTCCAGAAATATTTTACCTCTGTTCTCTCTCTCTGGTATACGTATAGGTACCAATCATTTCTGGGTTTTCAGATTTTACCTCTATTCTCTCGCTCTGGTATAGGTGTAGGTACCAATCATTTCTGGGTTTTCAGAAAAACTAAAACAGATTTTTTTCTGCTTCTGGTATGAACTGTAGAATTGTTTGGGATATTCCAACTGACACCTACCACTGAAGTTACATTGTTTTGAAATATTAATCACACAATGAAAGGAAAATTTTGTTGAAGGAGCGGCAGGGCTGCGTTTCGGCAGCCCTGGCTCCCACATGGCAGGCTTATGCCCCGAGATAATTACACGGAAACTGTATTCTTTTAAACACTGCCTGGCCCATTATCTGTAGTCTCTTACTGGCTAGCTCTTACATATTAATCTAACCCATTTCTAATAATCTGTGTAGCCCACGAGGTGGCTTACCAGAGAAGATCTTAACCTGCGTCTGTCTGGAGTGGGAGAATCATGGCGACTCCTTGACTCAGCTTCTTTCTCCCAGCATTCTGTTCTGTTTACTCCACCCACCTAAGGGTTGGCCTATCAAGGGGCCTAGGCAATTTCTTTATTAATAAGAAATCACTCCCACATCATTTCCCCTTTTTCTGTTTAAACAAAAAAGAAAGGCTTTAACTTTAACATAGTAAAATTACATATAACAAAACAATTATTAAGTAAGAATTACAGTTACAATATTTATATCTACTTTATCTTTTATCATAACTAAGGAAAACTATAACTATTCATTCTTCAACTGCATCAAAGACTCCAGAAGGATATAATAAAACAGAAAGTCCAAAACTCTAGAAATGACAGAGACATCTCGCTGCCTGGACAGTCACCCAAAGTTCCTCTGTACCGTTGGGGCATCCATCTTCAGCCTACAGGCCCATAGTATCCAGAGACATTTCTATGAATCAGGAAAATTCCAAAGGCAGTTCAGTCACTATCTGTTGTATCCTGCAGAATGTCTTGCCGACTCTTTCATGAGTCAGAAAACTCAAAAGACCGTCTCACCTTTAGGCAAGTTCAGCAGTCCTCTTTCTGCGGGTTCTCTGTGTCCAGTTTATGCAACAGTCCAGGCAAGAGCAGTTTCTTGCCCAAATGACTATTCAACTCCATAAGGATCCTCTTCAATGCCCATCTTCCTCTTGAAGTAGATTGGTGCTGCCAGGAGTAGACGTGTCTCATTGTCATGAAAAACCCCAACTTATTAAAACATTAAATGCCATATTCTGCAGTCTTTGAAAGATATGAAGAATGCCTATCTAACTAAAATACATCTCTATATATCTAGAAAATCTAACATGACTACAAGCGTGTTTATTATTGATCATCAACCTATATTTCCTAATTATACATTACAATTTTAAATGAACTACACAATCACAATACCTTAATCAAAATCAGAAATACATGTAACAAAATTGACCTTAAAATCCATACCAATGCAAATTATTTGTATCTATATCAAAATTTCTATGCCAAATTAAATGTTTGACTAAATTGAAGATCTCTCCTAGATAGAAAATGCAATTATAAAGTTTAACTTAGAATCATATGAATTTCACCATTTTTCTTTGATTGACAATGTAAATATTTTCTTCATAAGTTAGTCTTTTTTATTGTGATGAATACTAAAACTTTTATTTGAGTAAAAAGCCTTATTTTTTTTTCAGGTCGTCTAAATCTCACCCCGGCCCTGTTGTCCATATAAGTGATAATCCCATGGATGAGGGGAAGGTAGAAATTTTTCCTAAATAAACATTTGATAATTAATCCATGCTGTTTTGACTTTTAAATATGCAAACTGTCCTAGGACTGCACTATTGCCAAAAAGTTGAGATTGGACCAAGGTTTGTATATCGAATAATGTAACGGCTTGTTATTATGAAGAACAAGTGGGAGGATTAGAATGATTTCTAATTAAAAGGGTTAAAAAATTTAAAGCATAAATAGAACTTAATAAATATCAGGTATTCATTTGTATTCAACAAATATTCCCTGATTTTCTGATAATGTATACAGGTATTTTGGGGGGCTTGGGAGGGAGAGATCATGATTCTTAATCTAGTTTACAGATTTATAGTGTTTATCATATGTTACATTATCATAGAATAGCTTCTACAGGTCAACTTCCTTAAGTTTTTTCTTCATAAAGAAGCCTAATTAATAAGATAGAGACATTTTTGTTATGTTCTAAAAGTCTTGTTCAATTTTTTTATACTTATGCCGCCTGTATCTAGGTATTGTTTGCTTGGGTTAATCAATACATTTAACAATAATAAACGTTCCTTTTCTGTGAATTTCTGTTTTCTTACACTAACCATCTTTCACGTAGTCCCGCTTCATAATGGCACTTTCCTGCCTGTATAATTCTAAAACGTTAACCTGAATGAGCACCAGAAAGTTTGTCAGAAACCAATGATGGAAAACTTTATCTTGTGAAGGGATTTGACTCAATGTTTTCTTCTCTCAGTGAGGAAGGGCAAACCTATAGATTATTTACTACTATTCTCAGCTTGCCACTGAAACACAAGTGCATACCTGGACTATTTGGAGTTGGCTAGTGACCATGGGTTATATGGCTGAAAGGAAGCATCGCAGACAGCAAATGTACAGTATCCTGGTTATTGCTTTCTTTTTCTTTTACCAAAGATGTCTGTTTAAAAGCCTAGCATCTGGCTGGAAAGCCCAGAGAATTAGCAAGGTTCCCTTGACATGGAGTTACTCCCTAAGTCATTCCAGCTTTTCTTCATAGTGTCTCTTCTCATGAGGTCTGTCACAGTTGACAGCAATCCACAATACTCTTCTTTTATTTCTTTTTCTCCATTGATTAAAAATTTTATACAGCATATTTTAATCATGTTAAAAACCCTCCCTACTCCTTTCCACCTCCCTCCCCAACAACTTCTTGCATTCGCTTTCTCTTTCATACCTTACACACACTCACACACAAAAAATAAAAATCAAAACACACAAAAAATCAGTAAGACCCACAAATACCAAAACAAAGTGAAACAGAAAGCCCCTCCCCCGCTCCACAAAATGGAGTTTGTTTTTGTGTTGTCAAACTGTTCCTGAGCATGGAGACTACCTTGGCATGTGGTTGATATACCCAGTGTCACTCCGTTGGAGAAAACTAATTTGTCATTCCCAGCAGGTATCAACTGCAAATAGCTTCGTGGACTTGGTGTCCGGTTTGAACCTATGCACATCTTGTGAGTGCTGCCTCAGTCTCTGTGAGTTCCACTGGCTCTGGAAGACTGTGTTTCCTTGGAACCATGCACCACCCCTGACTCTCACAATCTCTCCACCTCCTCTTCTGCATAGATCCCTGAGCCTTGAAGGGGAAGTGTCTAATGAAGACATCCCAGTTAGGACTGAGTCCAACCTTCCTAGAGGGTCATTCTCATCTTGGTGGTTCCTTGTTTAAGTGTTGAGTGTGTCTGCACTGTCTGACAGGGTGACTGAGTTTTCCTTACAGTGTAGTCTGGATTTCCTTATTTTTCACCATATCCTCCCTAGAAGGCAGTGCTGAAGGCTTAGTCACTTTTCTCCAGTTGCAGACTGCTCTTTGCTGCCTCCTTGCTTTGGCTTCTGTCAGTCTTGTTTGCAGGGCTAGCTCACCACTACTGACTTCTCTATACTGTAAGGTCCAAATTAAAAGTATATATAAATAATGTCTGGCCCGATAATTCTGACAGAAAATATATTCTCTTCTACATCCATAGTACTTGAGTCATGCAAATGTTACATTATGCATGCTTCCCTGCCGTGTTAGAAATGCATGCATATCACTGCTGCCATGAACCAGATAGAGACTTGTTCATACTCAGTGCAACCACTTGGTGTTATGTATTTATGTTTGGTGGTGGACGTTGAATTTAGGGGCCTTGCACATGCTAAGCAAGTGCTCTACCAACACTCTACCTCCAGGCTTTTTACTTATTTATTTGTGTGTTTTTATGCAGGATTTCACTGTGTAGCACAGATTGGCCTGGATCTCCCAGGTTTTTTTGTCTCAAAGGCTTCCCAAGTGCTGCAATTAGAGGTGTTAACCACCATGCTTGGTTATAGAGGAGAAAAATTAGGACATTAGCAAGTGATTTGCAGATCTTTTACATCTTTCTAAGTTATGTAACATTCTAGTAGCAACAATTCTTTTTAATGTATGTTAATTTCATATACATGTGTGACGCTCTCTTGCATGTATGTTATGCGTCTTGATCACATTACTCTCTAGTACTTCCCCCTCCTCTCTCTAGACCTCATTTTCACCCTAAAAAGTCCCCATTCTGTTCTTACGGTTTTTAATTTTTATTAGTTTTTTAATTACCACTGGGTCTAATTGGGGTGGCTTTTCTGAATATGGCATTGACAACTTCCAAGTGCCTGTACCACTTATGGAAAATGACCCCTCCCCCTTCAGCACCTTAACTGTCTGTAGTTCCTCAGCTAGGATGGAGCTCTGGTTGTCCCTGTACCGTGCCTGCTACAGTGTTGGCAGGATAGCTCTAGTTCAGGTGACCACAGGGGCTGTGAGTTTATGAGTGCAATAGCCATGTCCTGCCCAGAAAACTCTCATAGCATTTTCCCTTCCCCTGCCTTTCCTATTCTTTGTGCTCCCTCTTCTGTGATGCTCACCAACTTAGTGTGTCTCTTTGTGTGTGTCTGTGTGTGTGTGTTTATGTGTATTTGTGAGTCTGGGGGGGCATGGCAGCGGTCATGATATAGATGTCCCTTTTAGGACTAAACACTAAATAGTCATTCTCGGCACTTTGACCAGTTAGCACCCCATACATTAACTGCCATCCACTGCCAAATGAAACCTTCTAGTAGGAATAAATCCTGTGGAGATTTTCCGAGGACTTACATAACTTAGGCTCTTATTTTCCTTGACTTGCTTCTGTAGAGAAGATCTGAGAAGCTTGCAATCATTCAAGCCTAACTTGTTGGGCATATTTCTGACTTAATTTGGATGTTGTATCAGGCTGCAAGAGGCTAAAGAGTACTGTGACCTCCTTAGATTATTAAAAATGTGAACAGTCAAAGCAAATTCCTTAAAGGTACAAGTCTATGAAGTGGCACTTTCACACCAAGAGCTCTTTCTTTACCTATACCTTGAGCTGCTAACATAGTTTATCAGTTTGTAAATTTTTCCTTTTCTTATTTCTGAATGTCCTTCATCCTCTATGGGACATTGCCATATCATGTATCCAAGCTTTCTGGAGGAAAGGAAACCATGGCAAGGTCTTTTCAGGAGTATGTGTTTCACTTCTGATAGCTAATGCTCACCTTTAATAGCTAATGTTCTCCTATATAGCTAATGTTTAGCTCACTTTATTGTCTTTCAGTCTAGGACCCCAGCCCATGGAGGGTGCTGTCTACATTTACAATGGTTTGTCCTACTTCAGTTAACATAATCACGATAACCCCTTATAGCCATACCTAAAGGCATGTTTCCTCGGTGATTCTAGAGCCTAGCAAAATAACAGTCAGTATTAACAACTATCACACTGGGCAGGGGTATGGGGCCACAGATAGACAGTATACAATTTATAAAGCAAGAACATATCAGGCTCCGTGACATATGTTAAAAGTATAATAGTGAACAAGATAGTTTTAGTCCTTACCCAGTGAGCCAGTTTTATAGTCTGCAGGAGAATTCAGATGAAAATGGTATAGTAAAAACTAACCTTCAGACCATCAAAGGATGGAGTATTACTAGAACACAGTGGAAGGCCATTGATGTAACATGTGGTCGTTCAGGGAAGTCTTCCCCAGAGGCAGCTGCTAAGAGCACATCTGAAGATAAGAGGGGCTAATCAGGGGATTACATTTAAACAACACCCTACCCCACCCCCCAGACAGGAAGGCAGCATGGACAAAAGTTAAATGTGAGAATGCTTGGAGAAACAAGTTCCAGAATCAGCAAATGGAGTGTGGTGGGCAGGAGAGGTGGGAGGGCCGATTTTGGAGAACTTAGTAGAAATCAGACAGTGATAAATCTGATAATTGTATAGATGATTTTTTATTTTATCATGAATAGAATGGTGAGGCTGACAGATTTTAAATAGAAGCATACATATTTCTTTTTCAGCTTTGGATATTGTAGCCAGTCTTCCAATATGAAATGGGTCAGAAAGGAGATCTCTGTGTTTTTCCAGGAGGGAGATACTAGAGATGGGGGATATGAATGAGAAAGATGCAGAACATCATATTAAGGTTAGCTAATGGTTTTTCTTGTTGAAGGCAGGACTAGCATTCATGATGACTGCCAGGTCTGTGACAGACAGCTGATTCGTTGTGGTCATCAGGGCACACAGTATAGAGAGCCATCAGGCTCCAGAGGGTGTACATAGCCAGAAGATACATTCTGACTTAATGTTGGGAAGCAGCATGGTTATCGGAGCCTTCAGCTTTAATTTCATGAAAGAATATGGGATGATTTATTGAAATTAATCAGTAGGTACATTGAGTGAAATTCCTTGATGATATATAGATCTTTGAAATTGTAATATCTCAAATACATATAAATGCACAATTTTATTAGTAATTTTTAGAAATGTATCAGAATATAGGCTCATGACTTCAAGAAACTTGCTTTCTCTTTGCAGTATCAGTTGTATTTTGAGTCGCTAATCATCAAAGACATGTAACTCCGCCCTGCCATGTTCTCATTTGTCATCTGTGTGATTAGCAACTCCCAGTGCAGGTGTTTGACTATATTAAAGTTTTATGCATGAAGGATATGAATAGTGATTAGCTTTATTGTCCAAAATAAATATTTTATACAGTAAACAAGTCACTTCTCAGTAAGGCGTTCTTTCCTTTCCCCAGCTTTTGATCGGCTTTGAGTCTGGAACAGTTGTCCTCTGGGACCTCAAGTCGAAGAAGGCTGACTACAGATACACGTATGACGAGGTAACAGCAATGCTATCCCGTACAGATCTTGACATTGCTATAGTTCCCAACAGCTTCTCAAGGAATTGGATTTTCAATCTTGGCTTAGTCCTGGCAAACCTCAGGAATTGATTTTCTAAAAATAGGATTTTATAGAGAAAAGTCATAATTTAGAGGGAAAAAATAGAGGACAAACACGTCAGTCACATAAACTTTCCGGATGTGGATTAGAAGTATAATCAGAAAGGATCTTCTCGTGGGTCTGAAGAGATGGCACTCGGATTAAGGGTCTCCTTGGGGGACTGGAAAGATGGTTAAGAGCCCTGGGTGCTTTCCAGAGGACCCAGGTTTGATTACCAGCATCCACATGGGGCCTCACAACTCTCTGTAATCCCCATTTCCAGACGATCCAATGTCCTTTCTGGCCTCTGTGTACACTAGGAGCACACTAGTTTACAGACATACGTTGAGGCAAAACACTAATACACATGGAATAAAGTAATTCAGAGGAAACGAGTATGGTTTCCTCAGATTAAAAATTACCTCCATAATTATTCTGAGGTATTGAAAGTAAGCTTTGATGTTCATCCTGAGGAGTTTTCATTGATCTTAATCCTTTATAAAAATTTTGAATTTTAGGATAGATTTTTAGCTCATTAAAACAGATTCTTTTATCTCAGGGCGGCTGATTTCTTCCATCCTGCATTGTTTGTAGTAACTTGATAGTGTATATTGGGAGGGGCTGACTCTGATATGCTCTAAGAACACTTTTCCTGAACTTGTTGTATGTCATATTGTATATGTCATTGTCACAGTGTCCTAATGTATGCTTAATAAATGCATTATTAGGGGGAATTAAACAGTTCCAATATGAAATGTCTTATTTGTATTGTAGGAGGACTAAGTTATTTTGAGAATGTAGTTAATATATTGTCTAGCTTGGAAAGTATAAAAATTTATTAAAATCAATTGCCAAACCATTTGTCACTAGTATGATAATATAATTGTTCACCCTGTGTAGGCTATTCACTCTGTGGCTTGGCATCATGAAGGAAAACAATTTATTTGCAGTCATTCTGATGGTACTTTGACCATATGGAATGTGAGGTCCCCTGCTAAACCTGTACAGACCATCACTCCTCATGGTAAGGATACCTCCATGTTAAAGACGACCCAAATGATGATAGACTGTTGTATGGTTTGGGGGGAGGTGATTTTGTCTTAGTTTTAGTGGGTGAAGAATGTTATGATCGTTTCATGGAACAAATACTGTGATATTGCCTGAATATCATGTCTTCATTTGGCCAAAGGCGGATTATGTTGTTAATTGTAAGAGACTTAACTTTGTCTTCTTAAAATTGCCACAAGCTGTTGATGTATATGCGACAATGTCTTTGAAACATCAAGGCCTCAACTGCAGGTAATTTTATCCATTTGAGAATGGTGTGTGAGTGTGGAAGGCCATCCAGAGTTTGTGGATCCCTGGGGACTCAGCAAGCACATAGCATCTTGCTGCAGTGTTTGTTACATCAAGAGAATGTAGTCAGGTCAGTTTCTACAGTGCTTAGAGTCTCTCGGCAGAAAAGTCCCTACTGGACTTACTGTTGCACAGTAAGGCAAGGAGCATTCGAGTTACGGTTTTTTCAAAGTTAGAAGACAGACAACATAAATACAGTGTACTGTTTTCTTGTGGTGCATGTGAAGAAGCAGAAAAGCTTCCTGAACACAGTGCAGTGGCTAAATGCAGATGGCACTAGTTTTATTACGTGTTTAATTTTGTTTATGTAAAGTATTTTATATATAACTAAATTAACAGGAAGTGAATTGCTTTCATGAGTTTTGCTGTGTCTTCCATGTGATCACTGCTTAGCTGGCCACTGGCAGTGGTAACCTACCAACACTAAGTTTCTGTTACCAGCTGAATTCTACAGCAGACCCCCATTACAAGGCAAAAATATGTCTGTGTCCTAAACAAGATACCATTTATTCTCTATATAGTATTTTTGTGGGGCATAATTTTCAGAATATCAACCATTCATTCTGGTTATAATAAAATTTAGTTCTTTCTTTACTCATAAAATAACTTCTTGCTTTTAATTTTTAGCTTAATGATTGTTCAGTTACTTTAAACGTATTTTAGAGTTTTGTGCATTGTTAGTTTTAATCGGATTTTAATAGTTTTGGTGGTGGGACCACCTGCACAGTATGAATAGTGCATTAGCATGGTGGTTAGCGCTACCATGTCTCGTTTTAAAGGAGACTTTAATGTATTCTGTTTTGGTCTAGTGCTGCTGTAGATTGAACCCAGGTCATTGTGCATGGCACACAAGCATTCTATCAACTGAGCTGTATTTCCAGCCCCAAGGTTAATACATTCTTGAAAGATGTATTCCGAATACCTAATAAGACATCAGCCTAATGTGGGATTTCAAAGCAGAAAGTCTGTGACCTTTGGGAAGCCAGTTAGCATTTCTGAATCTCCTTATTGTCTGTAACTAGAAATGATAATGAAACTTAATCCAGTTTCCTCATGCTGTTCTGAGAATTAAATTTATTTATTCAACAAATATTTATTGACTCTACTATATGATTATAAGCTATATAACTGAGAGTACCTAGACATTATGATATGCTGTGTGCATATGTGATTTTACTGGATAGAGATTTTGGAATTGTGTTTACTGAGTGGGATATATTAGTGTTCCCACAAAATACATTTCCTTTTCCTACACACATCTGTTTGTTTGTTGTAGGTGATGACTTTTTTGATACAGTAAGTATAACATAGTTAAAGAAGTTTTGGACTGACTGAATTAAAGTTGAAATTTTTCTTTATGGTATTAAATATCAGATGATTTTTGATTGTCTAAATAAGCTAAAATAGTATTTTTTATTATAGTTCTTATGAATATGAAATAAAATCTGCCTAGCAATCAGACAACCTTGAGTCTTTTTCTAACTTTGATATACATGAGAGACTTAGTAAAGGGGCTGGAGAGGTGGTTTAGTAAATAAAGCATTTATATGAAGACCAAAGTTCAGATCTCTAAAACTGATATAAAAGGTCAAATTCATAATGACAGCCACCTATAAATGCAGCATTCTTAAGGCAGAGGCATGGGGTTCCTGGACCTATATGGCTAGCAGGAATCACCAAGCTCTGAGTTTAATGTGAGACCCTGTGGAATTAAAATTTAAAAAGTGGAGTGTCATTGAGGAAGATATATGACATCAGCTTCAAGGTTCCATGTATATGTATACATATATGAACACATGTTCCTATGCACATGTGTACATGAATACATACATACACGCATGCATGTATAGAATGTATCACACACCTTGTGAAGATAATTTCTATTCTCTATCCTCTGGGACTTAGGTTTATTAATTATAAGATGGCAGAAATGAAAGATAAATTATCAAGTGTTTATCAATATGTGGAAATTGAGGAGAATTTTATTTCACAAATTTAATTTTAATAGAAAATGTAAAGTCATTTATCTCAGATAGTGCTCTGCTGTTCCTTTTTGGTTAGCTTTTTTGCTGTGACAGGAAAGCTTTTATTTAGAAGAGAATATTTGATAGTTCTGCCGTGGCTGTTCTTATCCTGAAACTATTAACCTGCTTAAGTGATTTGCTGGATCAGGGTCTCCACATAGGTCTTCACTGTAGCCCTGGGCTGGGGTGAGGAACCATTAGATGAGAATGTTGGTGATTGTCAGCTTCACTAGAGTAGTTGACTCCCTAAGGAAATGGAGATGCTAGATATTCACAATCAATAGATGTTCTCAATGGGAAATAATGGTTTCATTTTCTAGTTGTTTTAAGTTTCTAGAACATATTCATCAATTCAATCAACAGTTTTATCTATAGTACATGAAGGGGAGATTTTATTCTATTCAAGGGTCACATAATTAAAATTACATTGAAGTTCACATATCTGAAAGTTAGTATTATATATTAAGAATGAAAGATACAAAGAATTTTATTTACCTACATTTAATTCACCATAAGCCTAAAAATAAAACTATACCTGTTATAAAACATTTCCTCTAGTGTTGTCGGGATTTTCTGTCCTGACCAGTCCTTGTTCTGCCCAGTTCCTGCAGTCGTTAAGTCCCAAAGAAATCACAAAGAGGTTTATATAACTATAAACTGATTGTCCCATTAGCTCAGGCTTCTTATTAACTCTTATGACTTACATTAGCCCATTATTTTTATCTGTGTTAGCCACATGGCTCAGTCTCTTTTTCAGTGGTATAGTCACATCTTGCTTCTTCTGTGTCTGGACAGGACTACAGAGGTACAGAGGGAGCTTCCCTCTTCCCAGAATTCTCCTGTTCTCATTGACCTGCCTCTACTTCCTGACTGGTGTCCTGTCTCTACTTCCTGCCTGGCTACTGGCCAATCAGCATTTATTTAAAACATAATTGACAGAATATAGACAGTTGTCCTGCACCACCTCCCCCTCTGTTTTTTTTTTTTTTTAACAAGAACATCCATAGTCCATTTTTGGGGACCAGGCTGTCCTTGAACTCACAGAAGTCTGTCTGCCTCTGCCTCCCAAGCATTGGGATTAAAGGTGTTTACTACCACACCCACTCTAGCTTTTATCTTTCAAAGAACTTTGCAGACCCTTTTCTTTTTTTAAATTAGATTTACAAAAAATACCAATCCAAATTCCCACTCCCTCCTCTCCTCCCATTCCCTCCAAACATACTCCCACCCCACCTTCTCTAATCTTAAGAGAGGGTAAGGCACATTGCTTTTTGGAAGGTCCAAGGCCCTCCCTACTACATCTAGGCTGAGCAAGGTATACATCCAAAGGGAATAGAATCCCAAAAAGCCAGTACATGCAGTAAGAGCCAGTACATGCAGTAGAGACAAATCCCAGTGCCACTATCAGTGGCCCCTCAGTCTGCCCCAGCTATACAACTGTCAACCACATTCAGAGGGACTAGTTTGGTCCTATGCATGTTCTGTCCCAGTCCAGCTGGAGTTGGTGAGCTCCCATTAGCTCAGGTAAACTGCTTCAGTGAATGAACCCTTCGTGGTCTTGACCTCTTTGCTCATATTCTCATTCCTTCGACTCTTCAACTGGATCTTGGAAGCTCATTCTGCTGCTCTGATGTGGGTCTCTGCCTCTGTTTCCATCTGTTGTTGGGCAAAGGTTCTATGGTAATATGTACGATAATATGATTACAGGGCAAGTACGCACTAGTAAGTGGATACTAGCTATAAACAAAGGACATTGAGCCTATAGTTCATGATCCTAGAGAAGCTAAGTAATAAGGTGAACCCAAAGAAGAACATATATAGACCCACCTGGAAATTGTAAGCAGACAAGATCATCTGACAAAATTGGGAGCATGTGGGCAGGGTGTAGAAGGAAAGGGGAAGGGGAAGAGGAAGGGGGAAGGAGAGGTTTTAGGAGAACTTGAGGGAATGGGATAGTTGAGATGGAAGGAGAGCAATGAAAGAGACATCTTGGTTGAGGGAGCCATTATGGGGTTAGCAAGAAACCTGGCTCTAGGAAAATTCCCAGGAATCCACAAGGATAACCCCAGCTAAGACCCCAAGCAATAGAAGAGAGGGTGCCCGAACTGTCCTTGCTTGCTCTGTGTCAGACTGATGATAATCTTAAATAAGACTGTTACTTAAATTCAGAGAATCAAAAAGGCAGAAGAATGGACACATGGAGACTTTAGAAGCTTTCTATATTTCAGCTCCCCATGGCAGGGTTGTGCTAAGCTTCTGGCTGTAGCAATAACATCTGGCTCCTGGAGCTCAAAGAGAAACTCTTAGGGATTCTTTTGGAGTGGGCAGGACTAGTATCTTCCAGTGCTTGGGGCATACCCAGGGGAATATGGACTTTCAACAATGCATCAGAAATCATAATATTCTTGTCTTATAGTCAGAACCCAGATTCCACCTCATCCCTAGCCTTTAATGCTTGAAATGAGCTTCAGTTCCTCACTGAATAAGCATGGTAAAGTCTCCCAGGCTGTTATTTCAAAATAATGTTATTAGTATTGGCAATGTGTTTTTCCAGTTGGCCAACTAATTTTTTAGAAAGTCATATCCTAATTGGAATATAATTTGAGCCACTTAGGTAACTTAAAATTTACTAACAGTAGTGTTAAAGTCAGTAAAATAAATCAGACAAAACTAATTTAATACTATATTTTATCTAACTCTAAATTATGAAGATGATATTTCATTATGTGACAAATATACAAATTGAGATATTTCTCATCCTTTTCAGTATGCAAAACATATTTTGTTAAATAACCAAACATACAGGATTGGGATAGTTCAGAGTTTTGAAATCTAGTATTTAGGTTGTTTCCAGGTTCTGGCTATTACAAACAATGCTGCTATAAACATAGTAGAGCATATACTTTTGTTGTGTGATAAGGCCTCTCTTGGGTATATTCCCAAGAGTGGTATTGCTGGGTCCAGGGGTAGGTTGATCCCAAATTTCCTGAGAAACCTCCACACTGCTTTCCAGAGTGGTTGCACAAGTTTGCATTCCCACCAGCAATGGATGAGTGTACCCCTTTCT